>NC_057854.1:74530051-74605051 GCF_015237465.2 Chelonia mydas
AGTTCTTATACTGCCCTCATCACCACAGAATCTGTGTACCCTCTAGCAGTAACTTAAGTAGTGTGACTAACAGCTGTCACATGTGGTTGGACTGTTCTCCCTTTCCCACCCCAAATGGAAAGTTATGAGAGATTTATTTGTTTAATCTATTTTGTTTCTACCTGCGGTACTGTTTGTTTTTATTACTGTGGGCAAGGCGCACTTCACACTTTGAATGGGAAATGGTGCTGGTAGAGGTGGAATGCATTTCTAAGGAGTGGGTTGATTCCCTGAGAAAGCTCTGACTCCTGCACAGATGTGCTTCACTCCTGGGATGGACAGCTCCATTGTGCCTGAGGAGCAGCGTTTGTCCACCATAGTTCTCATTCCAGAACCTCAGGTGAGCTTTGAGGTGTCCTGGGTCCAGATCAGTGCGTGCCTTGAAGCTAAAGACAAAGTTCTTGACTTTGATGTGGTGTTCAGTGAGAAGCCAGAAGAGAGAGCAGAAGGCAGGCCTGATGTGATCATGTTAGTCTCGTAAGGAAGTGACAAGTCAGCAAATTTGTATATAAAATGTTTGGCTTAAGAAATATATAACAATCTCACAAAAGCTCATGCTTTTAGTGAATGTAGTCTGGGGTGAGAGATAACCCATGGCAGGTGGTTATCACACATTTTATGGTGTGAGGACCCTTAAAACTTACTCACATGGGTAATTCTAAGAGTAGTCCAAATCACTTCAAAGGATTATGTATGTGAGTAAAGGTTGCATGATTATGTCCTATATAGGTATGTACATACATACTGTGTGGAGATATATAAACCATACACTACTCAGTTATCCATCCATTATTTTAGTTACAGCTCTGGTTTTGAGATTAAGGTTTATAATCTTTATAATACACACATGAAAAGTTTTGTGTTCATACTTTACAGGAGGGTCATTAAATAATCTGTATTACTAATCAAATTAGTTGCAATGCCCTATATAGTAACCGGTTACCCATTATTTTTGCCCTGTTTTAAATTCTGTAATAAGCAAACAGCAATGTTTTACATCTAATAGTAGAAAAATGTTTGTTTTATTTTGGGGGAGGGGGAAAGAAGCCCCCCAGTGAAAACGGGTTGAGACACATTTATTATCATATAGACTAGTGAAGGGAATTATTGGTCTGTCAAGAAATGAGCATTTTGCTTGGTGCTGGATTGTAGCCAGATTCAGTCCTAGCTATTACTATATTAATCTGGTAGTTGGTGATTCTACAAGGCGGTTTCTGAGGAGATTTGGGTAATGTAAGTTCAGGCCTTCTAAACCTTATAGTCTTATAGAGCTTTGGGGTGTGGAAAACTGTTCTAATTTTAAAGGTCAGCATTTTACTTTGTGAGTCATGCTTCTGTTATCCAAACACTTTTTGTATGTGGCAAATAAACAAACAAAAACACAAACTACCACCATCTGGGAAAAATCCTCCGAAGTAAAAATTTCCAATAGAATTTCATAAAATGCACATGTGAATTACATAGGAAGAAGTTATTTTTGGCACAAAAATATTTTGTTTTGTTTTTCAATCTAACAAAGAGTTTTTATTTATATGAAGAGATGTAAGATGGCCCAAACTGTTTGAATCACACGCAGAAAACATTCCATAGTGACAGTTACTTGAACTGGTTATTTTGCTGGGGGTTGGTGGAAAGACTTTTATTTAAACCAATTTAAAAGAGTGAAGATTGGTAGCTGGAGAATACACTCTGCATTACTCTCGTACTGCAGCTGGACTGGCGATAGCCAAGGTTTATTTATTTATTTTTTTTCTGCACAGAGGGGAGGAAAATATATCGGTCCATGAATCAATCTAGATAATGGGGAAGGCTGAATGTAATAAATAATACAGTAACAACCCTAAACTAATGAGCTGTTGCTAAGGTACATTTCACAGGCTCATCCTCGATATAAAAAGTCACTAATAATCCCTTGGCGTAATCAGATGATAAAGCTTTGCCATAAGGCAACACCTGTGCAATTAAAGCTGCAGATTCTTTTGCACGTTTCATTAATTTCAGGATTTTGTAAAGGCACAATGACTACACTAATAATCTAGTCTACTTGACTCCATGTCTACTGGAAACAGGGTGTCTAATTAGGTAAAGGTAATTAATTAGAGATAAATGGAGCTAATCAGACTCAGTTAACACTAATTCTCTGAATTGAGACATTTTGGGACACCTATTATTCCATTGGCTTTGATATTTCCCAACCAACAATGAATTGGAGGGTAGTCAGAAAACACTACATTTTTCTGCTGCATGCTATAGACCCAATCCTGCAAACGTTTACTGGCACAAATAGCCTCAGTGCGGCCAATGGGCCTGTACTCCCCTGAGTAGTCCTTATTCACGTGAAGGGCTTTGCAGGATCAGGCCCTTTTTTCGATTTTGGAGCTTTAGGGCTTGATGTACTGGAAACATTGATTTCAGTGGGTGTCAGATTGAGTCCTTACACTTTCCCTAAAAAGTCCTGTCTGGGCAAAGTGATTTTTGATGTTGGAAGATCTTCTAAGTTATATTTCATTTGATGCCTTTCTTTTAGGTGCTCCAGCCTATGCTGGTATTTCACACAGCTGTAATGTCATTCCTTGTAGATTTTGTTTTGAGACAAACCCACAAAAGTGAGGAAATTCCCAAGTAACTATTAAGGCCAATATTTTTAAACCTGGGTCCCTACAGTTAATGTCCTATGTAAAAGTGACCTGAGTTTCAGCGGCACTGTGCACTTGTAGCTCCCATTGAGATCCGTGGGTCCACTTTAATATTAAAGGGTCAAATCCTGCTTGAGTGACTCACATAAGTAGCCCCATTAAATGCAGTGGCCTGCATCCTTTGCTCTCGATAAGACTACTCACATGCATGATGTAAACAGGATTAGCCTGAAGACGCAAGGGGCCTAAGTGTTGGAGGCTGGCTGCCTTCCCTATGAGATTTCTTTGGCTTGTTGGCTTTGTCTCACAATATTTTATGGACATTTTTGTATGAACATTTCTGTATTATATTTGGTTTTGGACTATTATTATGTAGTAATATAATAATTAGGGCTAATAATTAACTCACGATTAACTAAAAAAAAATTAATCGTGATGAATCGCAGTTTTAATCACACTGTTAAACAATAGACTACCGATGGAAAATTATTAAATCTTTTGGATGTTTTTCTACATTTTTATATATATTGTATTCTGTGTTGTAATTGAAATCAAAGTGTATATTATTTTTTTATTACAAATATTTGCACTGTAAAAATGATAAACAAAAGTTATTAGTTAGGGAAGTGGATTGGACTGAAGCTGATTAAGAAAAAGCAGAAAGCATACAGGGAGTGGAAGATAGGAGGGATCAGCAAGGAAAGCTACCTTATTGAGGTCAGAACATGTAGGGGTAAAGTGAGACAGGCTAAAAGTCAAGTAGAGTTGGACCTTGCAAAGGGAATTAAAACCAATAGTAAAAGGTTCTACAGCCATATAAATAAGAAGAAAACAAAGAAAGAAGAAGTGAGACCGCTAAACACTGAGGATGGAGTGGAGGTCAAGGATAATCTAGGCATGGCCCAATATCTAAACAAATACTTTGCCTCAGTCTTTAATAAGGCTAAAGAGGATCTTAGGGATAATGGTAGCATGACAAATGGGAATGAGGATATGGAGGTAGATATTACCATATCTGAGGTAGAAGCGAAACTCGAACAGCTTAAGACTATCCAGCCCTATCCAGCCAAGACTCACCTACTGCCTGCTCAACTTCCTCACCCCATGTGGAGTCTGACCCTGAATGATCTTGCCTTCAGCTACATACAGCGGGCCTGGTGCTGATCACCACAGATTCCTGATTTATTACATCATTGTGAATCAAGGCCAGTATTTTTATTTCAGCTCAGCTTGAGGTTCAGGGCACCATGATGTGTGGTCATGTGATAACAGATTTTAGAATTGTAAGAAAGCGGGGCAGGCACCAAAGGGAGCAACCATCCCAGGGCTGGCAGCTCTTTAAAGGGGAAGCACAATCAGTGCCATGGAGGTAGAAGACAGAAGATCTGCCCCTCCTATTTATTAGGTAACAACCCATTGCCCAAGGGACTTCTGACTCCTTCGAATCCTTCCTCAGAACTCATTCTTTTTCAGCAGCTTTCGATCACTGATCTCAGCTCCCATGCCCTCTGCTCCTGCTCCCATGAATTTGCACATGTAAAATGCAAATACATATAGAACAAAGCAAGATGAATATGAAGCAGAAAAATTAAATGCTCTAAACTCCAAAAGCAAATCAACTTCCCTCTTATTTTCTGTGGCCTCCTTTCACCCTCTTGTCTGTTGTCATTGCCCTGAATATTATCACTCTGTTCTCACTATCAGGCCTCCAGTGTGCAGACCTTGTCTTTCTACTTCTCTGTACGATGCCAGGCACCATGCATGGTGCTATATAAATAAGACTATCCAAGGCCAATGGGAATTGGTTCAACAGAAGTGCCCAATCTCTCTGTATGAGATAAAGTGACACCCTGGTGCAGTAACTTGTGTCAGGACTACTGGCCATATTTAGGCCTACACAATAACTGTGTCATCCAGACTGCATGATAAGGACTTCAGTAGCCTCACCTGTTGGTGCTTGGCTACTGAAAGGGGATGACCTACAAAGAAGGGGGAGACACACTTTACCTTTGCCCCTTTAAGGAGATAGCTATCATGGGATACTTCCCTATGTGTTTCAAGAAACTGGCAGCTCTCTTAGCCATTATTTCAGAACTTAACTTGGTGTCTGAGCTCTTTGGCAGTGCCTGAGCTATACCCTTGGCAATTACTGTTTACTTGGTTACATGCAGTATTTCTGTGCTCTGCTGAGATTCTGCTGATGGGCTACACTGTTAAACATTAAATATCACTTCAACAATTATCAGTGCAAACAAGCATCATGGTTTGAATTATACCCACTGGACAGCACCTGAATCTTCTGAACTATATGTTGTAAGAGTGCCGTTGAAGCATACCAAGTCTTAAATATTTATGGTTCTATTCAAAGAGACTGATCTTTAGCAAGGCAACAAGCAATGGCATAATTAGAAATTAGCTTCCAAAAATTATGTATAGAAATAAGGGTGCTATAAAGTATGTGGATTTTAATTTTCTATAACATGTAAAATCAATTCAGAATGCTAAGGCTGCATTTGCTAGCAACTTCAAATGCACAAGAAGAGGGGCCAAACCACTAAGGGGCAAATCTCTGTTCCCTCGCTGGTTAACTGAGTAGGGTGCTGAGAATTTCCCACACATACGATCCACTCTGCAGTAGCATCACTCTGATTCCCTGGTGGTACTAGCCAGTGGATGTAAGCAGTGACATGTCCAGCAGCTCTGACCCTACTCTACCCCCAAAGAGATGGTGAGCACAGCTACACAGGGAGTCCCCTGGAAGCAAGGCTTTAAAGTATAAAGGGGATGTGCAAGCAAAATCTCTCTCCCTCCCCAGCATGCAGTAGAGTTGCACCAGTTCTGCAACATCTGGGACACGTCACCCATGCACAGAAGGGCAGGATTTTCCACTTACAGCATCTTTGAACAGAGGGGAGAGGGGGTTATTTTTAAAATGTGGGGCCCCATCCTACTCCCATTGGGGTCAATGGAAACCCTCCAATTGACTTCAGTCTCAGCAGGCCCATGCCCCTGGTTCTGAAGCCCAAAGTTGTCATGCTGTTGCTAAAAATGGGCTAAATGACCTAGCAGCTTTTTCCCATCTCTTATCATGTAGATAATTTAACAGTTGTTTAAAGAGTCTGTCCTAACAGTGTCTGACAATACTACTAGAGTTAAAGTGTTCAGACCCCTCCCCCCTTTAGGTGAGTGAAACTCAGCTGTTAGAAATTTGCTCCAGGCTGAAACTCACCCTTTGAGGGCTGATCCCAGAAGTTATCTATTTACAACATTTCACAAATCTGTTGGAGATTTAAGACTAAAAAATCCAAACTTTCTGGGAAGTGGGAAGGAATGGAGCTTCCGTTGCTACTTTGTGGTTCATATAGCTCATAAACAGCTCATGTAAGTCATGCTTTGAAATCAAATTTTACAGGCCATTAGCAGATAATGAGAAGAAATCACATCTGGTAGCTTGAAGGAAAAAAGGGGGTAAAGGTATCATGTTCTAGAAATCACAAACTCCACATGCTCAGTGCAATCCTGTCCACAACTACTAATCTAGGTTGGTATGGCATCCTTACATTTGCGTATTCTAATCACGGCATTCTTGGTACTTCTGCCAAATCCATTATTAGGGCTGGCAAGCAATTTAAAAATTAATCACAATTAATTGCGTGATTAAAAAAATTAATCGCGATTAATTGCACTGTTAATAATAGAATACCATTTATTTAAATATTTTTGGATGTTTTATACATTTTCAAATATTGATTTCAATTACAAAACAGAATACAAAGTGTACAGTGCTCACTTTATATTTATTTTTGATTACAAGTATTTGCACTGTAAAAAAACAAAAGAAATAGTATTTTTCAATTCACCTAATACAAGAACTGTAGTGCAGTCTCTTTATCATAAAAGCTGAACTTACAAATGTAGGATTATGTACAAAAAATAACTGCATTCAAAAATAAAACAATGTAAAACTTTGGAGCCTACAAGTCCACTCAGTCCTACTTCTTCTTCAGCCAATCGGTAAGACAAACAAGTTGGACAAACAAGACAAACAAGGCTGAAGAAAAAGTAGGACTGAGTGGACTTGTAGGCTCTGAAGTTTTCCATTGTTTTGTTTCTGAGTGCAGTTATGTAAAAAAAAAATCTACATTTGTAAATTGTACTTTCACGACAAAGAGACTGCACTATGATACTTGTATGAGGTGAACTGAAAAATACTATTTCTTTTAGATTCATAGATACTAAGGTCAGAAGGGACCATTATGATCATCCAGTCCGACCTCCTGCACAGTGCAGGCCACAGAATCTCACCCACCCACTCCTGCGAAAAACCTCTCACCTATGTCTGAGCTACTGAAGTCCTCAAATCGTGGTTTAAAGACTTCAAGGAGCAGAGAATCCTCCAGCAAGTGACCCATGCCCCATACTACAGAGGAAGGTGAAAAACCTCCAGGGCCTCTTCCAATCTGCCCTGGAGGAAAATTCCTTCCCGACCTCAAATATGGCAGTTAGCTAAACCCTGAGCATATGGGCAAGATTCACCAGCCAGATACTACAGAAAATTATTTCCTGGGTAACTCAGATCCCACCCCATCTAAAATCCCATCACAGGCCATTGGGTCTATTTACCATGAATATTTAAAGATCAATTAATTACCAAAATCATGTTATACCATCTCCTCCATAAACTTATTGAGTTTAATCTTAAAGCCAGATTGGTCTTTTGCCCCCACTGCTTCCCTTGGAAGGGTATTCCAAAAGTTCATTCCTCTGATGGTTAGAAACCTTCATCTAATTTCAAGTCTAAACTTCCCAATGACCAGTTTATATCCATTTGTTCTTGTGTCCACATTGGTACTGAGCTTAAATAATTCCTCTCCCTCTCCGGTATTTATCCCTCTGATATATTTATAGAGAGCAATCATATCTCCCCTCAACCTTCTTTTAGTTAGGCTAAACAAGCCAAACTCCTTGAGTCTCCTTTCATAAGACAGGTTTTCCATTCCTCGGATCATCCTAGTAGCCTTTCTCTGTACCCGTTCCAGTTTGAATTCATCCTTCTTAAACATGGGAGATCAGAACTGCACACAGTATTCCAGATGAGGTCTCACCAGTGCCTTGTATAATGGTACTAACACCTCCTTATCTCTACTGGAAAAACCTTGCCTGATGCATGCCAAGACTGCATTAGCTTTTTTCACGGCCATATCACATTGGCGGCTCATCCTGTGACCAACCAATGCTCCAAGGTCCTTCTCCTCCTCCATTACTTCTAATTGATGCGTCCCCAGCTTATAACTAAAATTCTTGTTATTAATCCCTAAATGCATAACCTTACACTTCTCACTATTAAATTTCATCCTATTACTATTACTCCAGTTTACAAGGTCATCCAGATCTTCCTGTATGATATCCCAGTCTCTCTCTAAATTGGCAGTACCTCCCAGCTTTGTATCATCTGCAAACTTTATTAGCACACTCCCACTTTTTGTGCCAAGGTCAGTAATAAAAAGATTAAATAAGATTGGTCCCAAAACTGATCCCTGAGGAACTCCACTGGTAACCTCCCTCCAGCCTGACAGTTCACCTTTCAGTATGACCCGCTGTAGTCTCACCTTTAACCAGTTCCTTATCCACCTTTCAATTTTCATATTGATCCCCATCTTTTCCAATTTAACTAATAATTCCCTATGTGGCACGGTATTGAACGCCTTACTGAAAATAGGTAAATTAGATCCACTGTGTTTCCTTTGTCTAAAAAATCTGTTACTTTCTCAAAGAAGGAGATCAGGTTGGTTTGGCATGATCTACCTTTTGTAAAACCATGTTGTATTTTGTCCCATTTACCATTGACCTCAATGTCCTTAACTACTTTCCCCTTCAAATTTTTTTCCAAGACCTTGCATACTACAGATGTCAAGCTAACAGGCCTGTAGTTACCCGGATCACTTTTTTTCCCTTTCTTAAAAATAGGAACTATGTTAGCAATTCTCCAATTATACGGTACAGCCCCTGAGTTTACAGATTCATTAAAAATTCTTGCTAATGGGCTTGCAATTTCATGTGCCAATTCCTTTAATATTCTTGGATGAAGAATATCTGGGCCCCCCGATTTAGGCCCATTAAGCTGTTCGAGTTTCGCTTTTACCTCAGATATGGTAATATCTACCTCCATATCCTCATTCCCATTTGTCATGCTACCATTATCCCTAAGATCCTCTTTAGCCTTATTAAAGACTGAGGCAAAGTATTTGTTTAGATATTGGGCCATGCCTAGATTATCCTTGACCTCCACTCCATCCTCAGTGTTTAGCAGTCCCACTTCTTCTTTCTTTGTTTTCTTCTTATTTATATGGCTATAGAACCTTTTACTATTGGTTTTAATTCCCTTTGCAAGATCCAACTCTACTTGACTTTTAGCCTGTCTCACTTTATCCCTACATGTTCTGACCTCAATAAGGTAGCTTTCCTTGCTGATCCCTCCCATCTTCCACTCCCTGTATGCTTTCTGCTTTTTCTTAATCAGCTCTCTGAGATGCTTGCTCATCCAGCTTGGTCTACAACTCCTGCCGATGAATTTTTTCCCCTTTCTTGGGATGCAGGCTTCCGATAGCTTCTGCAGCTTTGATTTAAAGTAATACCAGGCCTCCTCTGCCTTTAGATCCATAAGTTCTTCAGTCCAATCCACTTCCCTAACTAATTTCCTTAATTTTTTGAAAGTCAGCCCTTTAGAAATCAAAAACCCTAGTTGCAGATTTATTTTTGTTAATCCTTCCATTCAATTTGAACTGACTTAGCTCATGGTCACCTGAACCAAGATTATCCCCTGCAACCATTTCTTCTATGAGGTCCTTACTACTCACCAAAACCAAATCTAAAATGGCATCCCCTTTCATCGGTTCAGCAACTACTTGATGAAGGAATCCATCAACTATCGCATCTAGGAAAATCTGAGCCCTATTATTATTACTAGCACTCGTCCTCCAGTCTATATCTGGGAAGTTAACATCTTGATATGAGTTAATTTTAATTTAAGAATTAAAAAGCCATAAATGTGTAACTAAAGCTAACCCAATAAAAGCTACCTATTCTAAGTATGATTTGAAATAGGTGTACTGGTATTCAAATACAGTCCACATGTGATTTATATGGACTATCTTATTTCATGGCAATGCTTGACTGGTACCTCACTATAAAGTGATTGAGTCCATTGCTCAGCATGCCATTTAACTACATCACAGTTGCCAAATGCTTAATCCTTTAAAGAGGAAGTTCTAAAATTTAATAGTTTATTTTATTATTACTCTTTTGGATATAATTAACTGGGGCTGCACTTTAAACTAATTTTTCCTTGCTCTTGAAATGGGTTTTTTTATGTTTTACACTGGGGGGAAAAAAGTCTGTCAGACCATGGGTCTCTCCCTTGATGCACATTATTAGAGTCTTTTTAGAGACAAGCAAGCAATTTTGCTGTCATTGGTCTTGTTCAAACAGAGTGTGTTTGTCTATGCAATTCACTTGGGGAAGGGTGTCAAAAAAAAGATCACTAGCTAGAAGCTGACATAGCTACTGCTTACTTATCTAAAATCTCCTCAAACAATGGACTTACACAGAGAGTTAATTTTTTTAATATTGCTGATAAAACATTATATCATTAAGTCAAGCTAAAACATTTGGGACCTGATTCTTATTTTCTCTGAGGCCACTTTATACTGTTTTGTCACAGTCTTAAAGTGGGAGTAAATGATAATTACACTGCAATAGCGGGACATAAAGCGGCCTTAGTGTAAATGAGAATCAGATACTTTGTCTCATAAAAGTTTAGTTTAAAACTAAGTCACACCTTGGATACAAATTGGAGCTTTATGTTCAAATAGTGCACTTTTGCTCTGATGTAAATTTAGAAGCCTTTTGCAGGTACATGTTTCTATAGTTATTAAATTGCAGTGCTTATTAACATTATTATTTCATATTTATGTTGTAAGTTTGCATGATGCTTTCTTTACAAGAATAAAAGCATGGTCCCTCTCCCAACAAGCCTACAGTTTAATGCCCTGACTCTACAAAAACATAAGTAACTTTACAACCTGAGTAGTTTCATTGAGTTTAGTGGGAGTACTTGTATGCTTAATTGTTTGCAGCATCAAGGCCTAAATTACACAGACTCAGGGAAAGGCAAGTTCTAGGCTTTGATGCTACAGCATGTTTCAGAGCATTTGAGTATCAATTTAATTTTGAACAGAATTCTTAAATACTGATGTTGTAATAACACCCTTGGGTCTAGAACCCAGGCCTAGTAGCAGGCAGTAGATAGCTTTAGGCTGCCAGCGAGCAGCAACTGCAGCCAGCTTGCGTGCAAATTCCCATGACCCTCTGTAGACACAGGCCATTGGAAATTTTTGACAGACAGAAGCATCCTGGCTCCTGATTGACTCCCTGCCCTATGTAAACCCAAGGGGCAGTTCAGGAAGTGTCCAGGGAACAGTGTGGATTTTCTGCATTTGTAATGATTGCTCTTACATCCCTGGCTTGATCTGGACTTTGCCTCTTGACTCAGATCCTGAAACCTGACTTGGACTCTGACCCTTGGTATGGACCCTGGTCTGGACCTGACTATGAACTAGTCTGCTGCTCCCAGCCTTAGATTTGCCCTTGCTCTGACCATTAGCTCTGGCTGCCTTTGTTGGGATTCTGATAGCTGTTGTTTGTTTGCTACCTGCAACAGCTAGTAGCTTGTTTTGTTTTTGCATCTCTATGTGTAGTATCTCTTCTACACACACCCACACACACACCTTAATATTTATTAAAACAGCCTTTCTTTTGTGCATTAAGAAGGAGGTCCTCCTCCTACTGAAGTCGCTGGAAAAACTCCATTTGACCTCAGTGGGAGAAGGATTGGTCTCACAGTTTGCAAATCTGGTGTACAAAGATCAATCTACAAATCAATCTTTTTGTCATTCATTTGAGCAGCATTTTTTTTTTACAGTGCACTTCGCCCCCTGAGTATTTATTAAGTATAACTTGTGATTTTCACTCAAATATTTCACAAACATATTTGTAAACAAACTGGAAAGCCTCTATTTTGAGCAGACTTATTTAGGATCCTATCTACTAACCTGAGGGGGCTTTACAACATCAGTATTTCAGAACTCTGGTCAAAATTAAATTGACACTTAAATGCTCTGAAACACGATATAGCATCAGAGCCTAGAATGTTCCTTATGTTTGTGTCTGTGACACTATGCCCCATATTCTTCATAGAGATATTGTTATGATGTGAATATGGCATAACGAAGATCTTTTATGCAAGATGGATCATGTGATGTATCATTGGAAAGGTTATGATGTACTGACTATGATTATCCTATTTGTATGCATGTATCATTTTTGTATCTGAAGTTGGGAATATTGTCTATGTACCTATTACAACTGTGTTTACACCTGGGGAACGCCCACCAGACAAAATGCAATCAGCCTGGATGGGCCATTAGGGGGAACAATAGGACTTTGAAGATGCTAATCTCCCACCTTCCAGAGAAGCTTCCTGGGATGCTGCAAACAACCTTTGACTCCTGGCTGCTTGACACTGCAGGGTAATGTGATCATGTCACCTGGTACTGGATACCATCTTGGACTACTAGTATTTTTCTAAGGGGAGGGGCGGGGCAGAGAAGGACTGAGCCCAGGCTGGACAAGGTGTCTGGCCTGTGAAAGAAATGCCTAAAACAACATCTAGGGTGAGAAATTACTACTTGTAAGCAGTCTCTTTAATGTATTAAGCTTAGTTTGTGAGTTTGTTTTTATTTGTTCAGTAATCTGCTTTGATCTGTTTGCTATCCCTTATAATCACTTAAAATCTATCTTTTGTAGCTAATAAACTTGTTTTTGTTTTTTCTAAACCCAGTTTGTGGAATCCATAACTTGGGGGGAGGGAGAATCTGTGCATATCTTCCTCCACATTGAAGGAGGGAGTGAATTTCATGAGTGTACGCTGTAGAGTTTTCTGTGAAACACAAGACAATCCAATATTAGGTTTACACTCCAGAGGAGGTGTGCATTTGAGTGCGGGGCAATTCCCTAGCTGAGTCTTCCCATGCAGAGCTGATTTCAGTGTCTGTGTCTTTCTGCAGCTGGGTGTGTCCCTTCCTGTGCGTGCTAGAGGAGGCTTGAAGTCCTGGCTCAGCAGGACAGTGTAAGGAAGCTCAGGCTGGTGGAACAGGTGGGTTCAGTGGTACCCCAGTACATCAGGTGGCACCCCGGAGGTGGGGGGGTAACCCATCACAGTGTAATCTAGACTTTAATCCTGCAAACACTTGTTCACATGAGTAACATTAAACACAAGTTCTCCCAATAATTTGAGTTGAGGTTGCAGGATCATCTGGGAGTTACTTAAGTTGTAAGCGCTTTTGGGGTAGGGATTGTCTTTTTGGGCTGTGTTTGTACAGCACCTAGCACAATGGGGCCCTGGTCCATGACTGGGGCTTCTAGGTAGAACTGTGTGAATAATAGATTTTTTTCAGCTGACTGGCAATTCCTAAATGGGGGTGGGGGGAAATGATATCAAATGAAACACAATCTTTCAAAATGTGGTGAATTGAAAAGTCATCAATTACTATTACGTTGAATGAAACATTTCATTTAGGCATTTTCAAATGGATCATTTTCAAGATGACCATTTAAAATGTTTTAGATAGTTTTTAAATAAAAATTTGTAGCAGAAAGTCAGTTCAAATGGAAACCCTTCCATTCAAAAATGTTGAAATGAAATACTTGGATTTATTTTTTGGGGAATTTTTTTGACCTAACCAGTTTAGTGAAATTAGCATGAGTTTGTGAAAAGTTCTGGTGTCACCGTATCCCCATTTTTCAGAAAACAAACAAAACCCTCAGTCAAAAAAGTAATTGGTAATGTTCTATAATTAGATTTTACTAACCAAGGAACAAGTGTGAACTTCTAAAGCCCTACAACAGCCTTAACATGGACTCAGACAGTCCCCTTGGGCACCCTGGTCTAGCTTGCCACCCAGGCATGACTGCCTTCCTGATAGATGGTACCTTATACCAAAAACCAAAACAATATTCAAGTTACTCCCAGTCCCCTGGGACCAGTCACTTATCACAGGTCATTTGTACCTCAGACCACAAACCAAAGACAACACTTGTAGCTAATCCTATAATGCTAACAAAAGATTTATTAACTAGAAAGAAATGGGTTGTTCACAAGGTTAAAGCATGTAAACATACACACACAAATGAGAGTCTCAGGCTCCAGAAGATAATAGAGCTTGCATATTACAGAAACTACTATATTTCCTTTAGGACTAAGCCAAGCAGCTACGGGATCCCTTACTTATGCTTAGAAATATTGTCTTTTCCAAATTCCAAGCAGCACAGTGATAACAGTTTCTCCTTACCAGGGATTTTTATTCCCTTCCCCCAGCTTTCAACTTGCTCTGATGGTATGAGGACTTGTGCATGTATGCTATTTATGGGTGTGGGGGGAAGTAATCAACAAAGTATTTTGTACACTGATGTTCCACAGTGGTTTGATTGGTATCTATAGGCCTGTTTTTGTTGGGGAGAAGGTTACACCTCTTGTGGTAATTTCACACTTGGTAATGTTTCTCCCCTGATTGGGGGTGGGGGAGGAAGGGGCATGAGTGAATCTTAGGAAACATTTTTATAATTACAGAGCAAATGCTTAAATGTTACCTTTATAACATGATCTACAGATACAAGATTAATACATGCAACATCCTAAAGTATTTCATCAATTCTGAACACTAAACACATTCTTATAACTCTAATATCTATTTTAACAATACTAACACACAGGTGAGCCAGACTGCTTTCCAGCTATGCATTTGTCAGTGTCCAGTGGGGTCTGGGGCCTTGCCATGAGCTGGCACCTGGTCTGCCAGCGGCACACTTGGTAGCTGCCCTGTCTTAAAAGCACCATTACAATTAACAATCCTGTGGAGAGCCCAAATATTGAGCAGGCATAGAAAATATCTACTCCTCATTCTGGTAACCTGAATACACTGGCAGGAGGATGCAGGGAAAAGTCCCACTGCAGCTTTCTCTGGCATGCTCTTCTCAGGGATGGAACACTGTCCCCAGTGCAGCCAATCTGGTACGTTTAATGGATACTAAATTTACTGAATTAAATGAAAATTTAAAAATTATTCAAATTTCGTAGTCCCTAGAGCTTCTCTAACTTCTTGGTAGCCTTGCTGGATGTTTACAATTCTGTTGTTGTAACAAGGAATTGGGGGAGGGGAACAGTCCAAAGTGCTTCGTAATGCTCTGTAGTAGCATTTCTAAATTTTAGGGTTTGAATCTTTTTATCCCCAAAACCCCAACCAAACTCTCTTCACACACAGCTTTACAGCATGCAGTACCAGGGCCAGCAAAGATGTGGAGCTGTTAGGAGCATTGTGGGTAGAGTGAAATGACTAGAGTTCAGTGAATAATTTTGTAATTAACAAACTCACAGTGAAGTTAGCCTCTCTTTTGCTTGTGGAATGTGTCTAAGCAGATTGTAGTTTTCTCTTGAATTCTCTGTAGACTTGATTGTGAGAAATTAGTGGTGAATATTTGAAAAGTGAGCTGTGTTGGTGAGTTATGATCAGTCAAGTTGTGTGGCATTGTTTCTATCACTGTGGATGTAAATTATATGCTCAGGAGGTGAACCTGAAGAACCCAGTGGGGCTTTGAGTATATCTGGGTGACGTGGCATTTTCAGGGAATGGAGCAGGTAAATCTTAGGGAATTTTAGAAAATGTTTCGCCTCTTCCTTTCTGGACCATACAGTGCAACCACTGTAATGGTCAGTTCCTTGTCTCACTCATTTTGAAATCAATAGGACTAATCAAAGAGGAGGGTGCTAGTCAGCATGAGTATAAATGGCAAAAACTGACTTTTAATTTCATCTGCAAGAGGTGTTTAGAATCCTGTCCCCTGTCTGGATCAAACAATGTTCTTTCCCATATAACATTTTCCAAGAGTGTGTTAACTGGACTGACTTTATATCATAACTCAGTCACGGACAAGAGTGTGTACAGTCCTATTTCTGAACCATAGAATTACAGAAATGTAGGACTGGAAGGGACTTCAATAGGTCACCTAGTCCAGTCCTCTGCACTCAAGGCAGGACTAAGTAATAACTAGACCATTCCTGACAGTTGTTTGTCTAACCTGTTCTTAAAAATCTCCAGTGATGGAGATTCCACAAAGGTGTGGTCAGATACTTCCTTGCCTTATTTAGGTGCCTGTCTGGTAGACTTTGGTGAGCAGGTTGGAGATCCCTGTACTCTAATTATGTCAAACAGTAGCCCATGCTACTTAAAATAAACTAATTCTGGTATGAATACGCAAGTGAAGGAACTTAGAAGTCACTTTCTGTCTGACCATACATGAGAATAAAATACAAGTGCTTGAGTGTTCTTAGCATGCAAACCCAGAAGGGACAGGAGGCTGGGAAAAATGTTTGGAAATGCAATACAGAAAACACTGAGTTAATGCATCCGTTGTAGAACTAATTGTAGGGTTTGAATCTTTTTATCCCCAAAAACCTAACCAAACTCTCTTCACACACTGCTTTAGAGCATGCAGTACCAGGGCCAACAAAGATGTGGAGGTGTTACGAGCATTGTGGGTAGAGTGAAGCCACAAAAAGGGGAAAATATACAACAAACTGTTCATTCTGTTCCATCAGTTCATTCACTTTCTATAACTAATGGATGGCTCTCTGGGATGATGCTACTTCACATGAACAAATACTTATTTTTGTTTTTTTTCTGGTGCATTTTTATGCATCACATGGCAATGGAAATCAGAAAGTCCTGGTGGTACACAAATGGGCTGCAGCCATGTCAGCGAAAAGCTAGCTTTATAGACTGAGAATACATAGTTTCAAATATTTATGAAAATAAATTGGAATTCGTGGCCCTAATCCTGCTATCAGATCTCTGCAGGTGGACCATTAAACACACATTGAAGTGAACGGCGATCCTCATGAGCACAAAGGCTGGCTGCATAGATCCAGTTGCAGAACTGGGTCCTAGGTTTGTAAGATCTGGGTCCCTGAAGAAGCACAGCAGTTAAGCATACGTTTAGTTTCATCCTATTCAGCTAAGCACTTCTCTTCAGTGAGATTTAAGCATGTGCTTAAAACTAAGCACATGCTTAAGTGTTTTGCTCAGTCAGGGCCAAAGCCTTCCGAGATGTAGCAGAAATTTCTAGGAGACGTGTTTGAATAAAGCCATGTTTGAAAATAAGTGTCTGGAATGAGATGGGGAAGAACTGCCTAAATGAACTGATTTTTAAATTTAAGCAAGTACTGATGAAAAAATATTGATGTATTTGCACATGACTGAGTTCTCTTAAATTATAAATCTATCTCTTACTGCTTTGTTTTTAAACAGCGTGAAAAAATATTTAGTTAGTGACTGGATTTAACTTGGTGCAGTGGATTATTTTAATTTGCTGACTTTCCAACAATTTGGCAACACAAATAAAACCTGCTAAGAACCTGAGTTTTGGCCTCTTTTTAGTCTGTAGTGCACATTATCAGTTAGTGGTTGTATACAGTGTAGCAGACCATGGCTCAGAATATGAGGCAGTTCATCATGCAACATCAGAATACAGCATATAGCAAGAGACACTTTAGGAAAGACCTAGAAAAGAATGGCATAGCTGTTGCTAGTCAGGATTTGGGTTAATTGGCATGACATGTAACAATGCTTCTACAGTGCCTATCTAAGCCATGCATGCTCTGACCAATGCTATCAGTTACTTGCTTTCTTTTGAACTAATCCCTCAATGCACTGGTGTTCTAAAGCGTTTAAACTGAACTTCTCTTACATTATATTGATCCATATCTGAGTTGTGCTTGACAGTTTTTCAAATCGTATATTCTCATGGGTTCATGGTGTTATATTTCAGACGTTTTTTATTTGCTGAATACCATTCAGATAACACCCCCACCTGGCCAAACAGATCAGCATATGTACACCCCACCCTCCCCAAAACAAAACTCTATGATTTTCAACCACGTATAGAATTTTAGGCCACCAGTTTGGCAGGCAATCAAGTTCTTCCATCTTTTGAAAACCACAATTAAGTAAACAGAAGTGTAAGACATAGTACTTGTCTGCAGAGTGTTAGTCCACACCATGTAGACAAGCCCTTCGACAAGATACAGTGGCCTGTCTATCCTTATAGAATGTAAGCTCCAAACAACAGTTTAGGTGGTGTTATGGCCAGAAGAAGTAGGCTCTCTACCAATCCCTCATTTCAGACTTCTCACTTAAGTCTCCCACTTCTTTTTATTCTCCTCTTATCCTTTGTCATCTCCATTGAATATGCCCATGAGAGATGCTGTCACTGTGGGCAGGCTGTAATGAAAAGGTGAGTCTTGTATTTTGATCTTGGCATGCTCCGATTTCTGTTCATTCTGATCTGTGATTTAAAAAAAGCAAACATTCCACAACCGGCCCCCTTTGCTGAGAAGAGTCTGGCTCTGAGGCTTGAGATTCTTACTCTGGGCTTCTGTAGAATCCCTGTGGAATTCACCTGGCTCAGTGGGTCATGGATGGTGAGTCACCCAATGAGATAGTCTGGTTTTAACCCACAGAGGGCCGTGTGGATTGGGATTTTGTATTTGGTGTGGAAGCAGACAGGGAGCCAACTGTGTGTGCGGAGCACCAGTGTGATGTGTTCACCCAAAATTTTGTTATGATAGACAGGCTTCTGCATGTTGTGTGGCTTGTAACTTCCAGGGCATGGTAATATTTGACAACTCCAGATGGTCTAACCTAGAAAAGAGGAACTCATGGAGCACAGAAAAGATCCTCATTTAAGAAGAAAAGACCCAGTCTCCTGGTAAGAGAGAGATGGAAAACAGTGTTTCTTGCCACTGTTCTACTGGGTGCCTAGGGGCAGTGGCAAGTCGAGGGTACCCTTGAGGCCACACATGATCTGTATAATCAGAGGTCAATTGCTGGTGAGATTACTATGGTCATGATCTCTGTGCCTTCACGAAGCTCTGTCGAAGTCAGTGAGGCTCCTCCACACAAGCCTCTTTGGAGAATCGGAGCCTGTATCAGTAAGATGCTTGAAGTTTTGTCTTTCTTCTACCATCAGTTCTGTCTTTCAGTGTCTGAATATAAGACAGCTACTTTTTATGCATCATGGTTATTTCTTCCAGGCACTGGATCATCTTAGTGATGACGAAAGCTGCTCTTTTGAGGAAAAATCAGCTGTATGTCTCTATTTCTGCATGTTTCTAAGTGGCCTCATACTGTATGTTGAAGAGGGATGAAAACCTCAATCCTTGTAGTATTTTGCATGTGAGTGGCCTTGTGAAGGAGCAGTGCCTTTCATCTTTCCTGGGAACTCCCTCAGAGGAATATGGTTGATCCAGAAGGGTGTTTGTCCTTTACTCTTGCTAGGTCTAGTATGCCTCTGATGGCTCCATAATGGAAATATTTTTAATCTAGAAGAAGCACAGAGGTTCGTTTTCTGTTCAAGACTAAAAATCCTGTTTATAAGTGCTAGCAGTGCTGTCCCTGTGCCATGTCTCTTCCTTGAAGAATCCAGGATATTAAGAGGATAGACATCGGTATTGGTCACCATCACCTTATGAGAACGACCATACTGGGTCAGACTAAAGGTCCATCCAGCCCAATATCCTGTCTTCCAACAGTGACCAATGCCAGGTGCCCCAGAGGGAATGAACAGAACAGGTAATCATTAAGTGATCCATCCCCTGTCGCCCATTCCCAGCCTCTGGCAGACAGAGGGTAGGGATACCATCCCTGCCCATCCTGGCTAATAGCCATTGATGGACCTATCCTCCATGAATTTATCTAGTTCTTTTTTTAACCCTGTTACAGTCTTGGCCTTCACAACATCCTCTGGCAAGGAGTTCCACAGGTTGACTGTGTGTTGTGTGAAAAAATATTTCCTTTTGCTTGTTTTGAACCTGCTGCCTAATAATTTCATTTGGTGACCCCTAGTTCTTGTGTTATGAGAAGGAGTAAATAATACTTCTTGATGTACTTTCTGCACACCAGTCATGATTTTATAGACCTCCATCATATCCCTCCTGAGCTGTCTCTTTTTTCCAAGATGAAAAGTCCCAGTCTTATTAATCTCTTCTCATATGGAAGCTGTTTCATATCCCTAATCATTTTTGTTGCCCTTTTGTGAACCTTTTCCAATTCCAATATATATTTTTTGAGATGGGGCAGCCACATCTGCACACAGGATTCAAGATGTGAGCATACCATGAATGTATATAGAGGCAATATGATATTTTCTGTCTTATTATCTATCCCTTTCTTAATTATTCCCAACATTCTGTTTGCTTTTTTGACTGCTGCTGCACATTGAATGGATCTTTTCAGAGAACTATCCACAATGACTCCAAGATCTTTCTTGAGTAGTAATCGCTAATTTAGACCCCATCATTTTATACGTATAGTTGGGATTATGTTTTCCAATGTGCATTTCTTTCCATTTATCAACACTGAATTTCATCTGCCATTTTGTTGCCCAGTCACCCAGTTTTAAGAGATCCTTTTGTAGCTCTTCGCAGTCTGCCTGGGACTTAACTATCTTAAGTAGTTTTGTATCATCTGCAAATTTTGCAACCTCACTGTTTACCCCTTTTCCCAGGTCATTTATGAATATGTTAAATAGGACTGGGCCCAGTATAGATCCCTGGGGGACACCACTATTTACCTCTCTCCATTCTGAAAACTGACCATTTATTCCTACCCTTTGTTTCCTACCTTTTAACCAGTTACCAATCCATGAGAGAACCTTCCCTCTTATCCCATGACTGCTTACTTTGCTTAAGAACCTTTGGTGAGGGACCTTGTCAAAGGCTTTTTGAAAATCTAAATACGCTATATCCACTGGATTCCCCTGATCCACATGCTTGTTGGCCCGGTCAAAGAATTCTAGTAAATTGGTGAGGTATGATTTCCTTTATAAAAACCATGTTAACTATTCACCAACAAATTATGTTCATCTATGTGTCTGACAATTTTGTTCTTTACCATAATTTCATCCAGTTTGCCCAGTACTGAAGTCAGGCTTACCGTCCTGTAATTGCCGGGGTCTTCTCTCGAGCCCTTTTAAAAAATTGGCATCACATTATCTATCCTCCAGTCATTTGGTACAGAAGCTGATTTAAATGATAGGTTACAGACGAGAGTTAGCAGTCCTGCAATTTCGCATTTGAGTTCCTATCAGTGATTTCCCTGGACTCCAGAGAGATTACTTTTGAACCCAGGAAGCTGAATAGCAAATACTGCCTCCTCAGCAACCCCGGATCCTGCAGGGGGCATAACAAAGCAAAAACTTTCCCTGCCAAACCCCACAACCAGGGGTCCAGCAGCAGTGCCGGGGAGGCTGAGCTTCCCCTGGCCTATTAAACCTGCCACCCATACCTCTAGAGTTAGGCATGGGGTGGTGGTTCATGCAGAACAGTTTGTTTATGTACATGAGATGTCCCTTGAATCCTCCTGAGAGATTTTGATGAAACTTTCATGGAGGTACTCCACAATCCTCCGCCAAAGGTTTCTAGGGAGGGCTGCCTTATTTCTTCGTCTGCGGGAGGACACTTTCCCATCTCCACTCACCAGTAACTTCAGCAGGCACCACTGCAAGACACGGGCTAACAGCATATGGGCCTGGCGGTTCCAGGACTCCACCAGCAGCTGGGCTTTTTCTGCCTTTGTTATCTTCAGGAGTGAGATAAGCTATTTAGCTGATATCACCACTTCTTGTGGAAAACAGTGCCAGTATTCAGTGCCATTGCCTGTAATAATAGAATCATGCAACCAGGCAATTCCCTCCTCTCTTCTCTAACCTCCAGAGGGTTGTGCTGTGACTGGAGCCATGCACAAGCAATCCCAAGTAGGTAGTGCTTAAAACTTTAGGGGAGCAAGGAGAGTGAGTTCAGCATCTTAAGTTTCACTTTCTGTAGTGAATATACTGACAATGGTATCCCTGTCTTTATCTGCAGCTGCTGCCATTGAGGCCTTTGGGTCTCCCCTTCACAAGTGTGGAAAACCTGAGCCAGATGAGGAACATCAGCCGACAAAAGACTTTGCTCCCTCTATGCCCACAGAGAGGAGACATGCACAAACACTTGTTCCATCAGCTTGCGCTCTGGGAGAGGGGAATAAAAACCCCAGTTAAGAAGAAATTGTTATCCCTATGCTGCTTGGACTTCAAGGAGAGGGCAAGACTTCTAAGAACGAGCAAGCGATCCCTGGCTGTTTAGCTTGGATTAGGCATAAAGGACATATAAAGCTTGCATGTTACAGAAGCTTCTATTACTTTTAAAACCTAAGACTGTATCTCATTAGTGTGGTGTTTTACCTACTTAGCCTTGTAAATAACTCTCATTTCTTATTCCTAGTTAATAAAACTTGTTAGTTTTTATGATAGGATTGCCTACATGCACTGTCTGTGAGAGATATAGGGTGCACTTGACTGAGGTAAGGGACACACAACCAGTTTGGGGTTTGTGCCCTGTTTTTTAACAATCTGCCCTGCGGCTGGCACTCCCTGTTGTAGCCGCTTTAGACAGCTTGAGTTGTATTTCTGTGAACAGCAGTCACCACACAATTCCTACCAGGCCACAAAAAAGCAGAGCCAGGTAAAGCACCTTACACCACTACGGTGGCTCACTGTTAAAATGGTCTGTCATAGCCTTCCTGAGCCATATAGCTCCACATGGAGCTCTTCTAATAGCCCTCGTGTCTGGCTGGTCAAATTCAGCAGACAGCTGCTCCACCTCTGCCCCTATGGAAATTCCCCCCTCACCCTTTGCTTCACAGATATTATGCAGGACACAGCAGGTACCCATAACCATTTGGACCTTTGTGAGGAAAAATATCCCAGTTCGTGTGTAAACAATGCCAGCATCCTTTCAAATGACCAAAAGTCCATTCAGCTGTCATTCAGCACATGCTGAGCTGGTAGTTGAATCATTCCTTGGTGCTGTCAGCGTGGCCAGTGTATGGCTTCATGAGCAAAGGGTAGGCTGGGTTGCCCAGGATCACTATTGTTATTTCCAAAGTCCCAGTGGTAATCCCCCAGTCAGGAAAGAGTCACGGCTTGCAGCTTTCTGAAAAGTCCTGCATGCTAAAAGATGTGAGCATCATGCACCTTCCCTGACCCAGCCCCCATTGATGTCCATGGAGCATCCCCTGTGATCCACCAATGCTTGACTAACCATAGAAAAGTAGCCCCTTCTGGTGATGTACTCAGTGGTGAGGTAGTCTGTGCCGAGACAGGGATGTGTGTGCTGTCTATTGCTCTAGTGCAGTTTGGAGCTCCATTGTTGTGAATCTCTCTCCTATGTATGTGGTGGCCTGACTCCAGATTGATTCCTGACTGACAGGTAGCAGTCTGGTGTTGTAAGGTTCCCTAGTGTGATCACCACACGCTTCTCCACTATCACTTCTGCTCTCAGTTTGGGGTCCCCTGCACTGAAAGGCTGGTTGAACTCAGTGCGCAGACCCAGGAATGGCTCCCGCATGGCCTCACAATATGCCAACATTTTTATGGCTGACTTAGAACAACGCTTCCTCAGGTCTCGACCCCTTGTTCCCCTCCTTTACTTGCGCTACATTGATGACATCTTCATCATATGGACCCATGGAAAGGAGGCCCTTGAAGAATTCCACCTGGATTTCAACAATTTCCACCCCACCATCAACCTCAGCCTGGACCAGTCCACTTCCTGGACACTACAGTGCAAATAAGTGATGGTCACATAAACACCACCCTATACCGAAAACCTACCGACCGCTATATTTACCTACATACCTCCAGCTTCCACCCAGGACACATCACACGATCCATTGTCTACAGCCAAGCCCTAAGATACAACTGAATTTGCTCCAATCCCTCAGACAGAGACAAACACCTACACGATCTTTCTCAAGCATTCTTAAAACTTCAATACCCACCTGGGGAAGTGAGGAAACAGATTGACAGAGCGAGACAGGTATCCAGAAATCACCTACTTCAGTACAGGCCCAACAAGCAAAATAGCAGAACACCACTGGCCAGCTAAAACCTCTCCAGCACATTATCAATGATCTACAACCTATCCTGGAAAACGATCCCTCACTCTTGGGGACCTTGGGAGGCAGGACAGTCCCCGAAACTGAAGCAAATACCAGCAACTACACACCACACCACAGAAACACTAACCCAGGAACCAATCCCTGTAGCAAACCTCATTGCCTACTCTGTCCCCATATCTACTCTAGTGACACCATTAGAGGACCCAACCACATCAGCCACACCATCAGAGCTCATTCACCTGCACGTATACTAATGTTATATATGCCATCATGTGCCAGCAATGCCCCTCTGCAATGTACATTGGCCAAACCGGATAGTCCCTACGTAAAAGAATAAATGGACACAAATCGGACATCAGGAATATGGTAACACACAAAAGCCAGTAGGAGAACACTTCAATCTTCCTGGACATTCTATAAAAGATTTAAAAGTAGCTATACTTGAACAAAAAAACTTCAGAAACAGACTTCAGAGAGAAACAGCAGAACTAAAATTCATTTGCAAAGTTAACACCATTAATTTGGGCTTGAATAGGGACTGGGAGTGGCTGGCTCAAAAGCAGCTTTGCCTCTCCTGGAATTGACACCTCCTCATCTATTATTGGGAGTGGACTACATCCACCCTGATCAAATTGGCCCTGTCAACACTGGTTCTCCACTTCTGAGGTGACTCCCTTCTCTTCATGTGTCATTATGTAATGCCTGCATCTGTAATTTTCACTCCATGCATCTGAAGAAGTGGTTTTTTACCCACGAAAGCTTATGCCCAAATAAATTTGTTAGTCTTTAAGGTGCCACCGGACTCCTTGTTGTTTTTGTGGATACAGACTAACACGGCTACCCCCTGATACTAGACCCAGGAATGTGGCCTTGGGCATCTGAAAATTCTGCAGCCACTGCTCATCATCCCAAACCTGCATTACAGTGTAATCCCACCAGTCAGTGTTTATTTTTTAGGCCCAGAAGTGGCACTCCACCATCTGCAGTTGCCCTGTGAAGACCATCAACAATCTTAAATTGGTTCTGGCTGCGTTCTTTGGCAATCTGTCCTCCAAGGAACCATCACGTTCCCCACTCATTCGGTGGTTCTTGCAGCTCTGCGAATACTCCAGGATCACACACCCTGTGCTTGCAACACTCATGACAATAGTGCAGAGCTGTGCAGGCTCTATGCTTCTGTCAGAGATGGCAGACACCGAGGTGGGCTGCACAGGTTTGTGGAATTTTGGAAAAATGGCATGAAAATTATGGGATACTGATAATACTCAGAGACAGTTACAAACTAAGAAGTTGCCCCCATGCGCCCAGTCACCCCTGCATGACTCATTTTGGCCTCATCCTGCATTGCCAAAACTTCCCAAAAGACAGTGAGCTGAACAGTGATGAGTTACACAGTGGGATTCCTACCCATGGTGTTACCCAGATGTTCTGTAATATAGGTAATGTAATGTAGGTCTCCAACGAACCAAGGTCCCAACAGACCCACAGGATAATGATGGACGCACGCAGCAGCTGATGTATGTAGGCAGTCATCTGCAGCTGGGCTAGGTGGATCCTGGACCTACCACTGCCTCCAGCGGTTACCAGGGACAGGAGGAGCACAGATCAGGACCTCGGCAGATCAGGAGCACAGGAACAGATGGTAAGTTCATTGGGTCACACACGACAGGTAAGTCTCAGGCGTAAGATGACTCAGATCGATGGTGAGGTTCGGTGATGACGATGATCTGTGGTGAAAGAAACCTCCTGAAGCCCACACAAATAGACTGTTACTGGCTGCCTCTCTAATGGACAGCAACTGCTGACAGGTATGCAGCCCTTATAATGGTTCTGGGTCATGAAAGTTCCACAGAGCCAGTCCCTGCTGGAAAGTTCCAAGTCCTTTAAATGTTCCATTAGCACAACAGCATGAACAAGATTAATAAACACAGTAAACATGTAAATAAACACAAAGGAAACAGCCCCTACAATGGTGCACTGCACTCTGCATCAGCACAAGCACTCCTGGTAACTATGTACACCACTGACACAAAGACCCAAGTATGAACAGCACAAGTGACGTACTAACTGTGGCAACTATGTGCCAATATAGTTTGTCAACATAAGTTTGTAATGTAGACATGGCCTGGGAGGAAAAGAGCAGCAAGTATTAGACCTCTGGGCTTGCCTAGAGAAGCATCCTGGGAGCAGCCACTTTGGGAACCACTGAGATCTGGTCCTCCAGCAACTAGAAGGGTTGGGGAACAACAACAGCCAATCAAGGCCCAGCAACCTGAAATAAAAGCAGCTGCCTGGTGCTAGCAAGGCAGCTTGTGGCTGGAGCCTTTGGAGCAAGGAGGGAGGCTCCCTAGGTTACAGCCGAAAGAACCAGGTCAAGGCTAGGGCCTATTACTGGCTACAGCTGGCAACAGGAGTTCAGGAGGAACCCTACTGATTTAATTCCTCAGGGGCAATTAAGCCTCAGAAGGGTAAGAAACAATTTTATTTACAAATGGCCCTGCAGGGAAAGGAACGTCTTCTGAGTTTATTGTACCCCAAAAGGGGTTTAAACTGTGTGGCCTGGCCAGGGGGCTGACCCACAGAAGACTTGCAAGAGGTAAAACTGACAGCTTGCAGGGGGCACTGGGAGCTGAAGAGTGGGGACACCTGGGTGTACTCAAAGAGGTATGTGCAGCTCCTCACACCATCCATGAATGGTGTGGGATGCTTTCACAGATGGTGGGCCTAGCCTCCCTTAAATTCTCCAGGGCTTCTGTTTGTTTCAGTGGCACAAACTCCATTAAGGCAGATGTTTTGTGTGAGGATCTTGTTTGTGGTTTGGTTTCTTCAGTCCCAAGGAGACCCTCTCTGATTCTGTTGATCTTGTCAATGATGTAAGACTACAGCACTTTGCATCAGGAGTTGATGTGGGAATGGAGGCATTTCAGGTCAATTAACTGGGTTTCTATATTGCACAGTTCTGCAGTCATGATCTGGGGGATGCAACTGTAAATGAGAAGAATGGTGTAATAGTTAAAGCAGGAGACTTTGGTTCTTCTGTTCCTGGGTTTGCCACTGGCTTGCTGTGGGACTTGGGACAAGTCACTTAATTGTTCTATCCCTCAGTTTCCCCATCTGTACAATAGGGGTAATATTTAACTCCCAGTGATCTGGGGTGCTTAATCCATTAATGCTTGAGATCCTCTGATGGAAGGTGCTACAAACATACCTTGTTTGAGTTCTGAAAGGTTATGCAATCCTGTAATCATAGAATATCAGGGTTGGAAGGGACCTCAGGAGGTCATCTAGTCCAACCCCCTGCTCAAAGCAGGGCCTATCCCCAATTTTTGCCATAGATCCCTAAATGGCCCCCTCAAGGATTGAATTTACAACCCTGGGTTTAGCAGGCCAATGCTCAAACCACTGAGCTACCCCCTCCCCAATGAAAAGATGCATGTTCCATGAAATATTCTCCTTAGCCAGACATGAGAGAATGGGGCAATACAAAAAATGAATGAATTGTTTGATTCCTTACAAGTGGACTTATGGTCTGGGTATGCATGATCTCCTTACTCCTTTCAAATTCAAGCATGTAAAGAAGCTGAAAAATGATATGCATATCATTTGAGAATCTCTCAACTCATACACTCTTGTGATGTACATTTTCTGCATATTAAGTAAAATGTTCATGATAATGGTCAAAAATAATACTTAGCCCTTTCTCCCAGTCTCCTAGATGTTGTCATTGAATAAGTGATATAGAATTATGACGTTTAAAGGAATATGTTTAAGGTATACATTGCTGGTGTGATAGTGGGAGATTTGGCTCCTTGTTCCTTCATTAAGGATGAATTCAGCCCAAGGGTGTACTATGATCTTGGAAAATAGCATTATAATAGTGAGAATATTGCCCACTTGGTAGCAGGAGTTGATGATTAAATTTAAGTGTGTACTGTCCATATAAAGCAATTTTTTTTTTTTTACATTTACTGTGAACATTCATCACTGGTGCTGAAGATGCGCAGTTGCTAATTATTGTGTTTTTAACTTGTAATATACTGTAAATTTTGTATACTACTACTGTGACCTTCTACAGAATAGAGGGATGACAGGAGGCCCATAATTATAGCATAGTGAAGAAATGCCTATAATTATCTACTATTTTTAGGACCAGTGTGCATGGCCTCTTAATTTACATAAGCTTTAGACATTCACACATTTTCTGTCTCTGCTTGTGGATGATGAATTTTTGTTCAAATGAAATAGGACCACATTGTGTTAAATGAGAAGTTAGCTGACTGGGAGCTTGATTATTGGGAACAACAAAATCTTCAGTGCCAGCTTAAAAAAAAGAGCATTTATTTGGAGAAGACTTGTTTTGAATCATGGATTAAACATTTTAAAGAAAATCCACTTATATTGGGTCCTGATAACTTATGATTTGCTTTTAGAGAATTAGTTAAATTATCATGTGGAAAAAGCATTAGCCTAACAAAAAGCAGGGGACAAAGAGCAAACCCTATAACCTATTTATCACATGGAGGGAGATTATGATAGTATGTTCTTATTGGAGATGGATATTTTCTGCTCATTAAGGTTGCCCCCTCAAGTACTTGAGGCTATAAAGTGTGTTTCCATTAAGTACTATGGTATAATACTTCCATTGTCCTATGTGTCTTTGCTGTTTGCCTTGCTATTTCCTTCAGTATAACTGGTCCTATTAAAAGGAAGAGGCCTGGTAGTATGGGCTACAGGGTAGCAAGTAGGCAATGCCACTTCTGGGAACACTAGGCTAATTACAGACTTTTTATCAGGGATGCTAAATAACACTAAATACCTTTCAATTCTGGAATCTGATTTTGCAAACCCTTACACTTACACACACACACACACACACACACACAAATAGTCCTTAAGGCTCAGTGGGACTACTCATGTGAGTAATAGCTATTCCCCTACCTGTTTGCAGTGTCAGGCCTTGTGGTGACGATTGATCAGCTGAATTTAAACCAGCCACTCAAGTCATTGTCCTCTGATAGAAATGACAGATCCCAGTTCAACTCCTAGTGGATAGATACCTGTGCCACAATTAGCATTGAGGGCCTGATCCTGCACATAAGTAAATTTCCCCTCCATTGTGGAGGCCATCATTCACATGGACACAGAATGATGAGGTGAACGTCTGTTTAGACTTAAAGTGATGACTTTGCTATCGTGTTTGCTTTTCTCAAGGGATAGGGCTAAGTTCTAAATAGTATTCTGACTGTAAAGAAAATCCAAGCTCTAGAACTGCTCACTTTCAGTGGAGTAGAGTTTGAGTACTGGTTTATTTGGATGCAGAGTTCAACAGAGGCGTGAAACATTCAAGCAAAGAAAGTTAACAGTGAAACCTTGGCCCCACTCTGGCTACTTTGCAGCCAGAAAGCTGCCGTAAGGGAATAAACCTGGCATAGCTGGATTGATGTCACCTGCTCCCCACCCTCTGCATAGCCAGAAAGGCTTGGCTAGTAGATAGGAACAAGATGGAGTGCATGATGTTCCTCAGAATCCTTGGCTGATGCAGCATTGTTATGGGACTGTTGCAGCCACTGAGTTTCACCGGGAGCTGTTGCTCAGGCTTGGGAGAGCAGAAAGGTGACTTGGAGGCATCTTCACCCCCAAACAACCTGTCCAGAAGAGCCAGGCATAAGTTCAGCTCCGCTGAGGACTGAGCCCAGAGAACCTCCATTTTTCTTGGTATTCAAGAACACCAATTCATGGTGATGAGCATGGTATAAAAACTAGGACATAGCGTGGTGAGAAGTATGATATTAAAAACCTGCCTAGATCAATAGCATGATGATACTCAAACCTCCATTTCTGAGCACTTATCAGAATGTGATCTATTTTTATGGGAAATGGAAGTGGTGGGGGGGGGGATTGAACTCTTTGTACATGGTACCTTGGTGACTCAGGGACTTGACAATGAGAGAGTCTTTTTATCATAGCTTGGTCAAACCCAGCCTGATGTGGTAAGACCGAAAGCTTTTGCCATCTGACAGCTGTTAAGTGGCATACAGCAAAAGAGTGTGATAAGAGCTGGATCACCAAAAACATCACCACTCCACCTGGCACTATAACAGCAATCTATAATACTTTTCAGCTTCAAAGTGTTTTAAAGTAATCCTCACATCATCCATGTTTTATGGATGGGGAAACTGAGGCAGGGACATTGTGTTGGCTTAGGACACAAAGAGTTAGTGTCAGAACCAGGATAGAATCAACAGATGGGGCTGGATACTGAACTATGCTGTTATCCTTAGAGGGAATCTTTTATGATCAGAGTTTGGTGTAGTTTGGCAGGACAGTGTAGGAAAGCTGGCAGTGTGTTTCCTGTACCATATTGGTTCTATGGCTGAACTGGAAGCTTTAGAATCCAGAGCTGTCAGGGCAGCACCTTTCAAAAACTGTAACTTTACAGAGTGGAATGTCACTCAGTTTGATTCTTCTTTCCATGGTCACTATCCACCTGTTCCTTGAATTAAAAGCAAACAGAAACAGAGAAGAAATACATGACTGAAGGAGAAGAAAAGCCTGTTTGCCTTAATTACACGGGAGGGTATTTCAAGAACAGTTGATCCATTTGAAAGTCCGACCTCTTGTAATACTGAAAAATGAGGTCAGTGTTACCTATGGTTCTCCGATGAGACAGTGCCTTTCTTTTGGAAGTTCAAGCTGCCTGGAATGGAAACACCTTTTACTGCTTCATCCAAGATTTCCAACTTGGGACTGGGAGGTGGGGTAGAGAATTTGCTTATTAGGGCTTTATCTTTTGCTTTTCTGCTTATCCTATGTTTAGCATTCTTTTACATAGGCACTATTGTCCCTGCAGATGCTTGCACATTACTTCCTTTGGAATTTCATATATGCCTCTGAAGAATCTCTCTGGCAGTGTTTTCCCCAGGAATTTAAATTGGGGTGGGGGTAGGGGTGTTCGAATTTACTGGGGTTGGGGGAGGGGTCAGGACCGGTGAGGGGTGAGACCATGAGGGTGAAAGTGGGCTGTATGGTAGCATAGTAAAAACTGAAAAATGTTTCATGACCATTTTTTAGTTTTAACTCATGTTTTAAAACCATCACACAAATTAAAGTTGGCTACTCAAGCCCTCTATGAAGCACTACATCTACATCCTTCTTGGTTTCTTGTTATAATTTTGCACAACTCTGTTATTGAACTTATTGAATGCAGTGTGTTCATCTTTTGTGGCTTCTCGTGTGTCTGGTACTTCCATTCCTTCAATAGATATGCTCATTAGTTCATTCACATGATCAGGCAGAAGGCGACTTCTTTCAGAACACAAAATTCTATTCAATGAGGCAAAAGAACGCTCAGCTGTAGTTTGTTGTGACTGGGAGTAGCAAGAGATGAATTCCTACTTCTTTCATCCCAGGAAACATAGCACAAAGATCGGGTCAAGCCACTAGTGATGATAAAAAAAGAAGTTGAAGTCAAATCTTCATTAATTCATCATATGATATTCCACTGTGTTCAAATTCTCTATTCGGTCCTGAGCCCATGGCAGCCCCATTGCTGGTAGTGCCTTACTCCACTCAATTGTCAGTGTTTTATAGGACAGAGATCTGTAAAAGCTACGTAGCAGCTGAGTAGAATCTAGAAGTCTCTGTTACAGATTTTTAAGAATTGTGTAGAGTACAAGATTGTGTACTTTTTCAGTTGTCTTAACAAACACTTCTTGGCCTCTTCACTTAAGGATTCAATATAAATGCCTTCATTAGTCAACTTCTGGACTGAAGTCTTTGCTTCTTCCAGTACTTTTTCAAATGGATAGCTCTCTGATTGATCCAAATGTAGTTTCTATTGCTGGACAAAGATCTACTACTGTTGTAGCAGATGCCTGGATGGCATTGCTTAATGACCCAAGTAGTTTCAACAGTAGACTTACAAGAGAGAGAATGGCAATAGTCTTTTCTGAACATAGTAGCAAAAGTAATCCACCAGCCTCACTACTTAGATCCATCCTATCTTAGTAGATACTTTCCAAAGCCAATAATAATGGCTGGAGTAATTTTAAGACAACAGTCAAGAATTGCTCATGAGAAAATCTGAGGGTTTTCCCAGGTTGGACAAATTTGAATTTCAGTCCTAGTGTATCTTCTATATTTTCCAAGGTATTCAGTCTTTTTGGACTCTTGCTGAAAAAAAGAATATAATGAAGTCATTAAATTTATAGATTTTTTTTTTTTAATGCCTTTTGAAGAGTCTGCAGCGCTAGTTGGAGTAGATGGCCTCTGCAGTGTGTATAGGAGAGATTAGGGTTACACTTTTCTCTGAGCAAAGCTTGTACTCCACCATATCTTCCAGAGAAGTTTGCAGCTCCATCAAATGCACAAGCAGCCATCTGTTTGGGGTCCAGTTGACAAGCATTTAACTCTTCTAAGATGTGGGTTGTCACAGATGCAGCTGATGTGTCTTCTATAACTTGAACATCTAGAAATGCATCTACTGGCCTACCACTGACATCAGGATAACATACACAATGACTTAATACTTGATGCCCATTTGCATCGGTGCATTCATCAGCCATGTACACAAATTTTTTGAATGTGGTGAGAGAGTTCTTCACTTTTTCAACTGTTGAGTCTTTCACTGTTGCACCACATGCTTCTAGCCAGTCAGTTGAGTTTCTTGCAGAAAGACCACATTTGCTGTTCTCGTTTGGAACCAGTATTCAACTTCAGGATGAACAAGTGACAATGCACTTAACATTGACCTCCAGTTTGTAGTGTATAGTGTCTCTTGCTTAAATAGAAAGTATGATGCCACAGCAATGTTTGTTCACATGAACTCTGTGTCTCCAGCATTCTTAACAGCCTCATTAACATTCATCGGTGTTGTCCTTGGTCAGTGGAGACTCAGAGTTCAGAGGTGCTTTCACATGAGTTCACCTCCCACATGGGGGCAAGAAGGCACCTTGCTCATTCCTCCAGCTGTTCACTGTTCACTCTGGCCGCTGTTGTTCGTTGTGCCACCGTTGACTCCATCGCTCTGTTGCCAATGGCCCTGCACCGTCACCTTCTGCTGCCACCTGCCACCGTGACCTCTGCGAGTTGGTCTCTTGAGGTTCCATCCAGCTCTCTGTGATTTCAGCTGAGCTCTCAGTGGGGGAACCTTGCTGCTAGTGCAGACTGGGCCATCTCTTCCACAGAGAAACTGTCCCACAGCAGGTCTAATCACTTAGACCTGATTATCAGTGATTTCAGCTGCAGTGGTCACTTAACAAAACTAAAGACAGAGCTGATTAGGCTCCATAGATAGTCTTTTAATAGTGGAGAGGGGTAAGTCAAAAAGTACTTGTGACTCAGGCAGACCGTCAAGCAAAGCACCTGTCCCCACCCTCTCTCTCGATGCCCTCAGTCAGGACAGGCTAAGCACAGTTCTACTGCCCTTTACTCCTACGATAAGAATAACAACATTTCATTACCCCTCCCCTCCCCCCACATTCAAGTGATTTGTAACCCAACCCCAGCCAAAATCTATCACCTGGGCAACACAGCTCTGTTTGCTGGACACCTAGGTAGATTAGGTGTGAATATAAATACAATCTGGTCCTGAAGCCTTTCCCCCTAGCCCCTAGCTCATCACTAGCTGTCAGGGAGAGCTCATTTAGACTTTGCTTACGAATCATAATTTGAAATTATTAGGCTGGCCAACATCACCAAAATGAATGCACTGACATTGTCCTAAAAAACAACAGCTGTATAAGGAAGCTAGTCTATGTTCATACTTTTCAAATCTATTATACTTTTTGAGCTACACATGTTTTATCATACACTGTATATGCTTTTAAAGTTTGTATTAATGTTTCAATTTCAATTCAAATTTCCAAACAATCACTAAAATGGCAACACTGCATGTAACTAGTTCACAAAACTGGGGAGGTATTGGCGAAATTCAGGGGAGTGTAAGGAAATCCCTGCTCTCTGGTCCCATATATTTAACTGTATAATATAACAACAGGAGCCAATGCATTCTAATGTTTGTCAATGAAATCAAACTGTTGTGGGGTATTTTTGTCTGTGTAGGCACTGCTTTAAATAGCACATGAAATTCATTTAAAAAATCAGTAACGCTACTAAATATCAAGATTTTATTAACAGCTAAATTGCATCCATTGTTGGGGACTGGGTGGGCTCCAGGCTTTCATGCCTGTTATGGTTGTCAACACTTCATGCTGTGGTCACTTAGTAAGAGAGAGGGCCCCTCTTCCCTGCTTAGCTACATTAAAAACAAAACAGCAACAAAATCCCAACGTTGGGACAGTAGTAAAGGGACAAGAGGAAAATACACTAATTTGAATGCAACAGGTGCAGCTATTTATTTACATCCTCTCCCATAGCGTAGGACTTCATATCCACTAAAACTGAACCTGCTTTCATTGACTGTAATCCCCATTACTGTAATCCCTCCATGTCACTTTGCAGAATGGCTCTGTCCTCCTATGTGCTTGCTAGCTCTCAAACCTGTGTTTTTTCTGTAAATCTGCTCAGGGCTGGATTTACACTTGATAAAGGAAGACATGAAGCAGCCACGCAGGACAGAGAGAGGAGCTTCCACTTTTGTTTTGTTTCTTTATTTGCTTAAAAAACCCTCTGGAAACCCAAAAGGATCCTTAGTAGGAGCTACACAACACTTGAAGGGTGGCACGGCTAGCTATGTGGAGGTGCTCCATGGGAGCACAGTTCGTTGGGAACTATTAGCTTATGGGATAACAGTTCCCTGATTCAGAACCAGCCCAGCTCAGTAGTATGGAGTGACCTAAAACCATGAACCTCTGGTGGTCTGTCATGGTATAGGTGGGCAGTACCCACGCTGTCAGTCTGAGCAGGGAGGCCAGCAGCCATGGTCCCTTCAGAGTAAGGTGGAGGCATACTAGTAGGGAGGGGATGTCTGAATGACTACTCTTTGCACTGTACCTGTTGTGGGGATAAAAAAATCTGACTGTAAGGACTGTCTGTCTGGCATCTTTCACAAGTACTACATTTACTGCTGATAAGGAATGAAGTGTTGCACACAATTTCCAGCATATAACAGTAAGGGAGGAGCTTCTGGAACATGGGAAAGTTGAGCATAGACAAGACAACGGGCAGATCTACATCTTGCCATTTAGGCAGTTGTCTGCAAAAGAGTCCTCATGTTAAAACACTTTTTCTATCCAGTTTATCCAAAAAAAGAAGAGAAGTCTTTACAAGGAAACATTGAGCACTAAACTTTAATTATCACTTTTGAAACCTGCTGATGTGCAGCCAGATTCCAATATACTTATTCAAATTGGCTAACGCTCCACAAGTAGCCTGCTGATTTGTGACTGGCACCTGTCTGTCTTGAAGCAGTGATGGTTCCTGCTGTGTAGCCCAATCCAAAAATCTTTTGATGGTTTTCAGAGGGTTTTTTGACCATCAAAACAAACAAACACTTTTAAATGGGGCCACTGCTATCCAGCATAAGTAAGGGTATCAGACTCTGGCCCAGAGTGATTAGGATATAAATATTTGAATTTTGCTAAGAAGCAGTCTGTGAATTGCATATTACAGTATTTTAAATCAGATGTTATACTATCTGAATTGCTGTTTGGAACACAAACATTATGCTCATGTTGAGAAATATGTAAAAAATATCTAAATCTTCAAGCTGCTGTCATGCAGCACCTTTCATAACAACACAGCGTAGTTTAATAACAGTGTGGGAAATCTGGCAATATGTTTGTTTAAAAACTTTAATTAGTGAAGGCCTTTCCCAGAGGCCTACAGTGGCAAAAGGTGTGAATGGTGAAAATGTCCCCCACCCTGCTTGCTCCATAGTAGCTGTATTCCATGCACAGATGGGCTGGTGAAGTAACTGTGAATGGACAAATGATAACAGACTATTCAGTTATTCCAACATCAGCTCATTAGCAATCTGTCAGATTTCAATTTGTGTACTGGTGAAAAATGCAGATATCACATGATTGCCATAGATTGAATGCAGCCCTTTAACTGAGACGGGCACAATGAATGAATCAGCACAATGACTTTACCAGTGAGGATGTCCTCTTGTCCAAAAGGCAGGATGCTCCATGCTTTTGGCTTTCAGTGGTCACATTCAAAGTTGACTAAAACTGGTGCAGCCTCAGTGAAGTGGTTTAGAACCCAGTTTACTGCTTATTGAAATCAATGGAAAGACTCCTTTAACTGCAGTGGGTACTGGATCAAGGCCTTGGTACTTGGTCCACTGTGCTAACTACACGGCTAGTGTAATTCCACTGATTTTGGTGAGGCTACTGTAGGGGTGAATCTGGTCCAAATTTTGTATGTACACTTGCCAAAGAATCAGCTGAGTTTATTAATAAATAGATGTTGGGGAATCATTGATAAACAAGTTTCAGAGTAGCAGCCGTGTTAGTCTGTATTCGCAAAAAGAAAAGGAGTACTTGTGGCACTTCGTTAGTCTCTAAGGTGTCACAAGTACTCCTTTTCTTTTATTGATAAACAAGAAATTAGCTAAGTCCATTGACATGAGGTAAGAGATGCTCTCATGCAATCCTGGCTTACATTTCATATGATTCAAAAGCTTGATTTAGGCAAATGTGATAAACATGTAAAATGTTTCTTTCTAAATTTAAAAAAATTGTCTAGCAGCCCATAAATCGGATTTGCTAAATCATTGGTACCTTATTTCTAAATGAAAATATTTGCATTAGACTTTTCTGGTTAAGTCCCGATATTTGTCTTCATAAATTCAATCACCATAAGCTCCTGCTATTTCATTTCTCATGACTGAGATTCATTTCCCTGTCCAAAATAAAATGTGCTCATCTGTCCATAAAAAGCACTTCAAAGTAGGATAATGTCATTGTGTATATATTGATAACCAGATCCTTTTTTGCTGGTAAAAGTGAGAGTTACAGGAGCATTCTGTAGTGAACATATATTATGTGAGCATGGTTCAGTATAAGAAAAACTTCATAGTGCTGTGTAGCATTTATGAGCACTGCCAAGCTGAAATATGTAGATATTAAATGTCTGGATGATATTATTATTATTATTATTATTATGATTCATTTTAGAATACCATCATTGAAGCTACACACTTTGAGCATTAAGTAGTAGTGCTGTTATAATGGTGATTTTAATGTGATTGAGACAAGTATAATACCTTTACGTAGATGAGAGTGTTATAAACAGTCATCTAATCAGGTTGAAGAGTAACCTCACTCTGTGGTGCCTTTTCTGTCTGTTCAAACCTCTGACACTTAAAGGAATTTTTCTTCTATACTTAATAACATCATGAATATATGTGAAATAAGATCCACTGAAAATACTGGGATTTGTCTGTCAGACCACAACTTGAAAGTGTATTTCTCTTAATCCGATTGATTTTAAAATATTGCTATAATTTATTGTAATTGATTATATTAAATCACGTTGGAATCTCTTTGCTACTAGATCAAGAAATGATATAACTCAAAGTAGTCCTCACCATACAACTGTGTTTAAAAATGTTACAGGCATGAAACCTAAGTCTGATTCACCCCTAATAGGATTTTAAACTTCACACTAAATAGTTCTGTCAATCAAGTCACAAAAATCATAGCAACATATTTACTTCAGATAACAACGTGCCCTCTCAATGCAAGGATCTCAACTGCTAGACCACTGTTTTCTAGTGCCAGCTTCATCAAAGTCCAATAAAATATTCTCATTGTAATATGCACCTGTCTGTCGCACTTTTTTGACTACAAGGAACAGCTCCACAAAAATGTATGCACTGAACACGAAGCAGTCTAAAGAATAGTTCTAATACAAAGGCCTGTCTTTCTATAGTGCCCTGTAGCTGAAATAAAACTACACTGGAAAAATGTGTTTTACTAGTAGCAGATTTTCTTGATACACATGCATACTTCCTTATGCCAGTGAGAATAGAGAATAACAGTATCTAATGAAACGATGTCATATGCATTAGAAATGTTGTGAAGGTGGTTCTGATTGCAGTTGTCACCAATTAACAGAAAGATGAGGCGTCCAAGAAAACAGTGGCTTCTTATATATATTAAAAAAAAAAAGGTGGTGGGGGAGGGAACCAAAGTCACAACAGTAAAGTTTGTGACAATTCGTATGTCACATAGAATACAGAAAGCATCTCACATTAGAGATTTGCATTGTATACTGCTTGATCCCAGTAAGTCCCTGTTCCTATAATCTTTTGGGAAACTATAAACTGATAGTCAATGAAACTCAACTTCTTTCAAAGGTGAATTACTTTTCCTCCAGCAGTGCAGACTGGGGCACTCAGTGGCTGAAACTCTGCTAGGTATTGTGTTTAAAAAAAAAAAAAAACAACAACTCTTTCTCGTCAACTCAGCTCTCAAACTTGTAAAAACCTTTTAAACTCTATTTTTAAAGGAAGTTTTTAATTCAGTGGGACTTAAGCGGGTGCCTCAAGGTAAGCACACACTTACCTGCTTTGCTGAATTGGGATGGACTTCTAAATCTCAACCTAGGAGAATTTGCAGTACAAACTTTTGAAAAGCTTCTGTCGTGTGCATACACACACAGTCAACATAACTGTAATGAGGTAGGGGTAATTGGGGAGCAGGGGAGAATTGCAGAGAAAGAAAGCCTTTACAATGAATAAAATGGTTAGTGAAATCTTGGCACGTTGGAAATATAAGGTCGATTACAATTGAATATTGGAACCAACAATACCACACCCATTATAAAACTACCTTTTTTCTATTTTCTCTCTATTCTGGACTTTTAATTTATTGCAGTGATTCCACAAAGTAGCAGTGGAATACAACGTCTCATGGTGACTGTGCTGTTTGTTTGTTTTGAAAGTTTTAACTAGGCACATTGGGCATAGGTTGTATTGCTCCACCCCATAGATTGCATTGATAGCAACATCATGTAATGTTAACACACACATGCTTTTTCTGATCTTGCTTGAGATTTCTGCCCTAGCACATTTAAACAGTAACAACATTTTACTGCGAAATCACAATCTGTAAAAGGAGGAACAATAGAGGACATTTGTAGGGTTTTTTGTTTTGAACGTTGTCTATGTGCATTGGGCCAATTTAAAACTTTTTGTATTTTACTGGGTGTTTTGAGTATTTTGAGTGCTATACAAATAAATAATGGCATGTAGCATGCATGTTGTCTCTCAAAAATACACAGGTAAGTGTACAGGGGAACCTGTGTTTTTATAGCCACAGTAGTATTCTATTTAAGAATATACACTGGTACTTGAGGCATTTGTTTTTATACAAATATATGCATAGGGTATTTGATATAATGTTATACACCAGTAGTCCACCTGTAATTAGTATAGTGGTTTTAACCCCAGTTAAGTATATGGCTATTTGGTGCAGAATTGTTATCAAGTAACAATGTGTTACTCAGTATATGAGTGGGACTGGCATCTTTCTAGATGTCCAATGTAATTTCTGTGCAAGGTAATTGTTTGCTATTAGTAACACAAGCTTTTTGGCTTTGTTCCTTAAGACCAACATTCCTCACAAGTCTGGACTCTCTCTAATCCTAGCCAGGTTTAGTTCTGTAACAGTATCTTATGAGCCATAGTTTGATGCATTTCCTTGCTGCCATGGCTGCTAATAGGAGAAATCCAGTGGTCTATCAGTAGTCAACTCCCATTTGGGCCATATTAACATCTTTATTCGTGTTGAGTAGTGCCTTACTCAGTGAGTAGTCCCATTGGGGGGTGTGTTGTTAGGTTGTGGGTGGTTTTTTTTATTTATTTTTATTTTATTGTTATGACCTACTTCCTCACATCTTATCTACAAGATTGGGAGGTTTTGGTAATTATTGAGGTTTAGAGGCATATGATTACTTTACTTCGGGATTCTCTCAATGATGAGGTGGTGGTGTTCATTTGGAGGGCTTCCTGCCCACAGGGTTATCTTGTATAAAACTCTGCTTCACTTTTTTTTTTTCATGTGACTCACTTCATACAATTTAAAGCTGTGTAAAGATAGCAGCTTGTCCTGTAGACCTACCTGATTTTTCTGTCTTTAAAATTTGTTTTTGCATATACCCACTCTATCCTCAGTAGAGATAATGTTGAAGTTGGAGATAATTACAAAAATCTTTAAAGGTTGTATGTGGGAAGGATGTGGGAGCTGCCTGTATTTTATGAATATTATATGTTTATCTGTTTGTGTTTGATATATAGCTACTAGTGGTTAATTCCAACAGGAGCAGTTAGCGCATAGGTTGGAAAATATTTCAGCTGAACACATCAAAACACAACAAACACGGCTGCTTCCTATTCTACAGTACATGAACTATCAACACAGGAAAGTTGACGGGTAGTGTTGGTTATCACATTTCCTCATTTTTATTTTAATCTTTTTACAAATCTCTCCTACCCACCACCTGATGAGATACTATTCTGTAACAAAGCTTAGTCCTAAAAAGATCTAAAATGTACAAGAACATTACAAAATTAAAAGTCAGTCCTAACCACAGTAAGAGTCCCACTGGTTCAGTGGGTACCTTTATAACCACCGCTATTGACCTGAAGTTACTGTGTCTGGTGTCACTTTGGTAATCAAGTTCAAAATAAAGTCTTTTTCAGAACAGCATGGTGTTAGAGACAGCTAAGGTTTTGAGAAGAAAATGTCCCAATACCCAGCAACATAAAGACCTAAGCCAGGGATTGGCAACCTTTGGCATGCAGCCCACAAGGGTAAGCCCACTGCCGGGCTGGGCCGGTTTATTTACCTGCTGCGTCCACAGGTTCGGTTGATCTTGGCTCCCACTGGCCGCGGTTCGCCACTCCAGGCCAATGGAGGCTGTGGGAAGCGGTGCGGGCCGAGGGATGTGCTGGCTGCCACTTCTCGCAGCCCCCATTGACCTGGAGCGGCAAACCGCAGCCAGTGGGAGCCGCAATCTGCCAAACCTGCAGACGCAGCAGATAAATAAACCATCCCAGCCCGCCAGGGGGCTTACCCTGGTGGGCCGCGTGCCAAAGGTTGCCGATCCCTGAATCTTCGTGTTTTTTTTTTTTTTTTAAACCACTAAGCAAACCTAGAAAATTCAAGTTGTGTAGTCAGTATAAGAACTATGTTCTTAATCCAACAAGGTGCTTAAGTATGTGTGTAGTTTCAATGAAGTGATCAATGAGATTACTGATGTGCTTAAGTGCTTTGCTGAATAGGGATGGACTGCTGAATTAGGGCCTATGGGTAAAATTTCTAAAAGCACCTAATGACTTAAGAACTCAAGTTTCATTTTCAAAAGTGACTTAAGCACATAATGGAATTTAGGTTACTGACTTTCATTGAAATGTAGGCTCCTAAATACCTAAGTGGCTATTGAAAATGGGAGTTTAGGGGCCTACATCAGTTAAGTGCTTGGGCAGTTTTACCCTATATCCTTAGCACATCTTGCATATATAGACCCAATAATGCTTGATACTATGTCTGTCTAGATTCTGAAGAAAGGCTGAGAATAGAACTGGTCTGTTGGTATGTTTGTTTTTTTATTCATAACAAATTTAAGGATTTCTTTCTGTTTTTTTCCCAGAACAAACTGATATTCTGTTTTCTGAAATCTTGTAGAATTGTAACATTTTATTTTCTAACATATTTAAAAATATTAAGTTCTGAAATAGAATTCCTTTAATGTATTTATTCTGAAAAATTTTAGCATCTGACTAAACTGACAATTCAAAATTGGCAATTGGAAAAGAAATCCCAAACCTAAAACTGGTAAATAACTGAAAATGATAAATGAACTTTTTAATTGAAAAATGAGAAAATTTCAAGAAAATTAAAATGCTTCTGAAAGAAACTTCTAATTTCAGCAAAGGAAAAAATTGATCAAAACCACATTCACTTGTCCCACTTGATTTGTGAGTCTAAGGGCTCAATCACCAAATCAAATGGATGAAAAAAGGAAATAGAACAAGACCTTGTCTATACTAGGAAAGTTCTACTTGTTTAACTAACTCAGTTTTAAGGTGAAATTCTGGCACCACTGAAGTCAGTGGCAAAACTCTTACTGCAATTGCAATGAAGCCAGAATTTCACCATAAATCACTCTAGTTACACTGGTGCAATTCCCTATGTAAATGCATTTAAACTGGTTTAACTTTCACTTAATTAAGCTAAAATCAACTTGGTAAAATCCAGTACAATTTTTCTTGTATAAACAAAGGCCAAGAGATGTGGTTCTGACAGAAGCTTGTTGGGGAAGGAATGTTTCAGGGAATGTTTTCAGGACAGCAAGTGGGGGAGAGAAACAGAGAAGAAAACTAAAGCAACACTCTCTCTGTTATCTTTTTAAAAAAAAAAAAAAAAAAAAAGGCAAAATCCACTCTGTTACTTCCAGGCCATGTCACATTCTCTTATCAGGTAATGGAGCCACAAGGCACAATGCCAAAGAAGTCCGAAGTCTGGCAAGTTTCTTAATATTGTTTCAGAGAATACGCAAAAGGTCATTTGCACCATATGGTACCCAAGAGTTAATCCAGAAAAGGATGCTGGATACCTAGGGAGATCAATGTTGAAATGCCGTTTAGAAAGAATACATTAACTCAAGAGGCAAAAGTCCATAAAACCAAACAAGCTAGGGAGACCAAGAGGCAGGAAGGGAGATGGAGGAGCAGGGAGACTGGCACGGTTTCTGAAAGATTATCTGAGTTTAGTCTCCAGTTATCCCCCATCTCCACTTACATTTGATAACAAGGTTTTCCATCTCTAGAGTGCAGTGGTGTATCTTCAAGTGTCTCAGCAAGAAAGACCAATTGGTGTCTCTCCGTTTTATATATGTTAGTGTAGGCTAGCGGTTCTCAAACTTTAGCAACCCGAGAACCCCCATTTTTATTTAAACACTTTCATGGATCCCAAGCCCCCTGCTCAGCCCCAGACCCCACCCCCCGCTCCACCTCTTCCCTGCCTCTTTCTGCTCCCTCCCGCCAAGTGTGACCCGTCCCCGCTTCTCTGCCTCCTGTACACCACTGAGCAGCTCTTCCCCGGCATGCAGGAGGTGCTGGGAGGGAAGGGGAGGAGAAGATTAGCAGGGCCGACGGACCCCCTGGAGTACCCTTGTGGACCCCCAGGGGTCCATGGATCCCAGTTTGAGAAACGCTGGTGTAGGCTAGTCTGGATGTGTAGCTTGGTGGTCATTCCAGGCACTTAATGTCTGTCTTTATATGTTGAACAAGTTCCACACAGGCAGCTCTGCCTTACTCAGCTCTACTAAGTCTCTCTGAGAAACAAGCAGCACTGTGTGATTGGAAAGTATCATTCTGCATTCAGCCCAGTAAAAGTAAAATAAGGACCTGATTCTGAGTGTTGAGCACTTCCTAGGGCCTCATGGGTCCTGGACTTAGGCTCAGAGTTGCAATGCCTATCTTTAGCCACCCTGCTGCCTGTCAGAATCCTCAGCCATGAGGTGCCTAGAGTCCCTGTGCAATGACTGGGGAGAGTTAGCTGCTGAAGAATGGGATCGACAAAAGCCAGCAAGCTGAGCAGGGAGCTGCCTGCATTAGCCAGAGGAAATGCAGAGGAGAGGGGTGTGGCCTGAGTACTGTCCCATCTCAGGGAGGGAGGTGGCTGCTTCCCTTCAGTTGAGGGTTCACAGCTGTGAATCCTCTACTGAAGTTAGGTGCCTAAGCCAGCTCAACCCTTTCTTGGAAAAAACAGAAGAGGTGGTGATGCTGCCCCACTCCCCATTTACCCAGTAGCTGGAACACTCAGCTGAGATGTGGGAGACCACGGTTAGAGCCCTCCTATTCTCTGATATGGAGGAGGGGCTTGAGCCTATGTCTCCCATATCCTGGAAGAGTGCCCTAGCCATGGAGTTGTAGGGTATGCTAAATTGGGTCTCTTAGTCTCACCTGTTGGAGCTGTTCCACTTTGGATTAAATAGTCATTGGACCAGACAGATTGAGAATGATTCTATAGCCTATGATTAGGGGACACACCTGCAAGGGTTCTAATCCTTGTGCGGATGAATTTTGCAAGGTGCCAATTTCCGTCAACTTTCATTGATCTCAGTGGGAGTTTAGGGTGCTCTGCAGTTTGCAGAATTGGGATCCTGGTCATAAGCTGCTGTCAATCAGCATAGCTCTCTGGATCTGGCCCAAGGGTTTCCTTTATTTTCAAATGTATTTTACCCATGCACCTGTAAACTTGGGTCACCATCATTGTACAGATAACATACTTTTATTTGTGGAATTGTTGTAATAAACAGATGACATTCCCTGATCATTCTTCATCAGTTTTCAGGTTTTTATGAATAGATCTTGTCACATCCATTGATTTTCTCCTCCTCCCCCCCCCCCGCTTTTTATAGGAACTGGATGCTCCAGAAATAGTTATCCACATAGGTCCCAGTGTTCTAAATGACAGACAACAACTGGCTGTCTCTATAAATATTTGTTAAAGTTTGATAGCGGGCAAAAAAAAGCAGGAGTGTCTTTTATGCACCAAAAGTCTAGAAATAAAATATAGACTTATTTCTTTCTTGACTGAGTTCATAAAGAACATAGGAATTGTCATCCCAGATCAGACCAATGATACTGCGTGTATCCTGTTCCTTATGGTGGCCAGAACAGATGCTTCAGTGTAAGGTATAAAATTCCAAGGGTCAGACTCCCAGCTGGTATTAATTGTCATAGCTACATTGACTTCCTCTAAACATAGCAAGTTGTATTCTGGAGTGACCAGAACAGCACTAACTTCAATATTGTTTTGTATTTTTCTGTATTATTCTTTCCTCCTTTTCTCAAATCATCTTAACACGTTTTTGACTACTGCTGCACGTTGAATTGATTTTAGTTGAAGCTGTCCACAGTGATGACTGGGTCTTTTTTCTGAGTGGCTGTAGGTGACTTAGGACTCATCATTGTGTACGAGTAGCTGACATTGTTCCTCCAAACATGTATTACCTTGCACCCATCCACAAAGAATTTTATTTAACTTTGTGATGCCCAACTGGCTAGCATTTTAACAGACAAATGTTGGAGTAAAGGGTGGTGGCTGTATCCATATACCATGTTTTATACATAGAATTGTTGATTGATTATTATTTGCATATGATGTATCCTATGAGACCCACCATAGAATGGGATCCTGATCTATTTGGCACTGTACAAATACAACACAGAAAGATGGTCCTTGCCCAAAAGAGGTCGTAATTTAAATGAATGACCTGACTAAACAAATTATTAAAATAGTTGTGCACGTAAATTAGTAATTCACTAGTAGTGCACTGTTTGGTCAGCAAAGGCTACGAGACAGTCTATTTGTAGATCTTGAACCTTATGATGCTTTAAAGCAAGTATGAGCTAAGTGCATCCACTTATTGGCACAGCGCTGCCCCTGTTTGAGAAAAATGCAAAGTGAATTTAAACCAAAAGGGAGACCCATGCAGTCACATACTTTAAAAAAAATAAAAACATTAACAACGCCAGCATGTAAGATGTCAGGCTCAAGAATTAATGGAATGCATAAAATGGAAGGATGTTTGCAACACTGCTTGATCAGTGCCTGAAAGATAGAAATGATTCTATACTTTTCCCCAGCATGGACACAGATTGCTGGAAGGGGTATGTTCTCCTGAACAAAATGCTGGAGGCCGTCTTATCTTCCTCTTCCTTCTCCAGAGTTTCCAAGCCAAGCTCATCTCGTGTAGCTTAATGGCTTCCTAGGAAATCTAGACGTTTGAAAGAAATTAAACAGCTGTATTAATTTTTACTCACACTAGCAATAACAACCTGGGTAGTATGCACCTAAATTTCTTCATCTATGCAGTGTATAAATAGCCTGGGCCTTTTCTCCTTGCACGGTGCATAGCAGGCTTATACAGGCAAATGGAATCTGCCTCTACATCAGTAGATAGCTCTGTGGCTGTCAGGGCAGACCCTTTCAGGTATTTGGAATTTGAGTTGGTTGAAAAAATTGTTTTTTTATTACCTCAATTGTCCACCATTCCCAGTTTGCTTACTTTAGTGCTGATGGTAGCATTATTACAAATAAATGGCTCTTTTTAATACAACTAATGCTGAACAAAGCTGAGAGAATTTAAGGTTGGTTAGGAAGTTCACTTTTGTTCAGATGCTTTTATGAGCATATATAAAATCTCCCTCCCTCTGCCTGCAGCCCTGGCTTCACAAAAGCTGCCCCTGTCCTCCGATCTCTTCTCTGTATCCTTCCATCCATGAACTGCAGTCAGTCCCTGCTCTCTCCTGCCACTTTTTTTAGTTCTTCAATATACCTTTTTGCTTCTATGACCCTGCATTAGGCCACACCTAGATCCCTTCTTTTCTTTCCTAAACAGCCTTCAATAGATTCCAGTCTAGTCTCATCCCATCCAACTGGTAAATTGCATCCCATCCTGGGACCTAGCTGTCTTGCTTCTGAGCCCTTGCATAAGCATAAGATTTATGGGCTCTAGCTCATATATTTGAATTTAAATGGGTAGGGCTGCAAATTAGATTTTGAGCTCTTTCAAATGGCTTATAAACATCCAGATATGATAAAATTACAAGTGTAATGGATGATTAGAAAGAAGATTGCTTGTTTCAATAATCAGATTTATCTAGCAATATTATTTTTATAAAACCATAATGCTAATTGCCTACAGGCTATTAATTATTAGTCCATTATTTTACTACAGGTCCATTATTACTTGGTAGGTCTATGAGATCATTCTTATATATTTTAGATAAGTACAATATTTTCCCTTTTCCAATCCTTTAGAAGTTCTCTGTTACTTTTTAGGAATAATTATCTGTATTTTAAAGGCCATTTTTCAATCCCGTTAACATACTGTGGCAGGTCACCCAGACTGCGTATGACTCGCATAAGTCAGTCTCCAAAAATTATGCTCATTATTAATAGTTCCTTTTCATAAGGTCTTCATTGCTTCATAAATAAACTGTTTTTCTTTCTTTTTATTTTTAAAAGGAACTTAATCTCAACCATTTGAGTCAACATTAATGGGCCTTTTTTTTTTTTTTTGCTAGTATTTCTCCTTTTCTTGATATATTTGTAAGACCCCCTTTTATGCCTTTAAATGCTGTTATCTAGCAGTGATTCATTCTGCTTTTTTTGCTGCCTTGTGAGCCTTAATTGATTCTTTATATTCTTGTTTGGTTCTCTCCCCACCCCTTCATTATTTTCAGTACAGCTTTCATCTTTTACTTTCAGATCTTTGAGCAGTCCCCCATGAAGCCACATTGGCTGCATCTTGTTCTTTGCATTCTTCTTTTTCAGAGGAATTGTAATCTGCTGTGCTTTAATTACACTGTCTGTTAGGATTCTCCAGCTGTTTTCCACACTGTTGGATTCCAATACCTCCTCTCATGACACTGCTGACAAGAGGCTGTCTTCCAGCAAACTTTACTAATGCAGCTAGGCCTTGATCCTACACCTACTGAAGTCAATGGCAACACTTCCACTCATTTCAATAGGTGTGGGATTGAGCCTTTAGTCCTTACTACTCACACAAATAGTACCATTGATGGTCTGAATGAAGTACTCTCCATTCAAGCCAGTGAGACACTAAGCTTTTAGAGTTCAATAATGGCAAGATCTTTTAAGTGGATTTTAAATTCGATAGTAAGAGGGAGAAGGGGAGTTTCCATAGAATTCAAATACACTGACATGGGTTTCCAACATACAAAACAGAACCTGAACAATAAGGAGCAACATACTAAAGAACTGGTGCGTACAGTGCAGTAGTACACTACAGTGGGACTGTCCCCTGCATATCACGGGAAGAATTCTCACCACAAGGCTGTGCACTAGTAGAAGAACTGCTCCAGCCTTGCCCCCTTTTCTGCTCACCCAATATTCCATCCCTGTCTGCTTATTAGCTTGTAGGGAGTGATTGCAGTGCCGGGTTGTATGGCATGTAGGGGTGCACACCGTCTGCACTGTTCCTCCAAATTCTGTCCCCGCTGTGCAGTAAGAGTGCAATGAATGCCCTCCACGCCCAGGCAAGCGGGGGCAGGGCTTCCTCCTTCTTGCCTCATTTGTGCAGGAGGATCTGCGAGACTATCACCTGTACTATACCACCTCCATCTTCAATTCTTTCCTCCAGTTTTTGAAATTATCCTGAAGTTCCTGTAATCTCCTCCTTTCAGTTGTGTCCTTTATTCCTGTGTTGAGAATTAGTGAGAATTTTCCTACATTTTTCAGGATATCCTTATCCCTCATTATCACATTCTTTGACTTAACACCTGGAAGGCAGCATGATGTCCTATTTTCTTTATCTGGGTCACAGATGACTTGAGCCAGGTTCCTCACTATGTAGTCATCAGGCAGGATTGTTTGCTTCTACCTTCTTTCCAGTGACTCCTGTTCTCTGCTTATTTCTTGTACCCTGCTCAGGCTAATTCCTGTCTTTAGTCTGTTCCCATAGTGTTGCGTCTCACCTTGTCACAGATTGATTGATTGATTGTTTAATAAGGGTGACTAGGACGGAAGACTCTTACCCCTTCACTCTTGCTTTTCCTAATGGCCACATTCTTCTACTTTCCTTCAGCCTCCTTCACAATTATCCCATATGGTCATAGCCTCTGTCTCGTATCTCTCATTGTGTTCCATCTAATCTGCTTCTCTGAGTACTGGCTTCAGCAGCTTTCCAAGACCTGCTGCTGTCTTCCCCATAAAAGGAAATAAAATTGCACTTTATAAATGCATAGCCCTCCTAGGGTTCTCTTAGAAACTGGAACATCACACATGTCCCTCACCTGTAGCCTTCAGGATTCTATACCACAACTGATATATATTTCAGGTAATGTCCATTTCTGATCCTGTTAGCAGAATCCCTTGGCAGTATCTTTCCCTCTGTGAATTCACCCTGAAGGGCTGTGTTTGTGGCTCTCTTCCTGTCCTTTGGTCACAGTGTTTTCTCTGTAGGAGGTATTCTACTTGGTTGGTTCTTCTGCCTCGTTATCAGCAATTAATCACAATTGCCCCCAGCAGCTCACACAGGGAGTCAAAACAAAACACAGGGAATAAACCAGCTCTTGTTTTCAGCCATTGCTCAAAGTTCAGCATCTGAAGTTGCTTCTGTACTGTCACAGAGAAGTCACTCCTTCTAAAGCTCCCATTTACTGGTTTCTATTGACCAAAAGCTTTCCGATGAAAAGGAAGTTTGGTGATAGAAAACCTTGGAAAGAAAGCACACAGCAAAACAGACTGGCAGAGAAATGGGGAAACTCACACCCCACCACATCCTACCTGTGATCAAGGGTAACCTCACCCAGGTCCTGCCCAGAGGCAGGACTTCCCATGAGCCTAGGGCACCGCAGCATTCAGAGGTCCTAGTGAACAAAATCATAGTGGCTGCAGAAGGACTTCTTTACACAGTATACAATTGGACCCAGATTTTCAAAGCCATGTGTGCAATTCTACAGGTTCCAAGCTTGTAACAAATTCTCTTTCTACTCTGCTCCCTATATTCCTCTGATACCAGCATTTCCTGACAACTGATGGTGAGAGCCTTCTCTGCAACTCCTGTCTTCTGGGCCTGACTTCATGGATCTCAACCTCTCATTAACTTCCCATCATATCTTAAATCTCATCTTAAAGCTTATCTTTTTTGGTTTCCTCTACTCCTGAATGCATCTTTCCCTTTGCTGTTAATAATCTCTGCAACTGTGTCATTTAACTTTGTAAATATAAAGCATTTTGGGATACAGTATAGTGATGAACAGTATGCAAAATAAAGTCAGTACTGTATGTTGAAGTTTTGTAGTATGTTGTGGTTTTGTAACAATACCATTTCACTACTTTTGCTTAAGAAAAGAAAATCAAATATAAAAATGATGTAAAATCTCACCGCCGCCTGCCCCCCCCCCCCCCGCCCCGAACCCCAAACAAGAATGGGCTCTGAATGGAAGCTGCAGGTCTACCCTATTGAGACATGCAGCAGGACCTCTTTAGGGGCTCTGTTCTTGGACAAGCATGTCTGGTAAGGCAGAAATTAAACCACAAATTAATTGGCCATTAAGCTACATTCTGCCTAGATTGCTGAACCCAAATCTGTGCATAAAAATGAAAGAAAAAATATTTAAATTCTAACAAATTCTGGCATGTTAATTACAAGTTCAAATCTGTTTCTAGACATAGGGTATTGTGCTGAACTGTATTTTCCCTTTAGAAGATATACCCTAATATATTATTGCTTTTTTTATCGGATACAATAGTTTGCATTAACAAAAAGGGAACTGGAGGCTCTTGGACTATTCTGTGGTGCTGAAACCTCCATTTACCATCTATTTTAAAATGTGCATCTCTTTCAGATACCTAAAGTCTTTTTTATAGAACAGTAAGCTTAGGCTCTGAGCCTGGATTTATAGAGTTGTTCTTGGAATTGATTTTGAAAGCCCTGTACAATAAAAACTTGATTACAGAACTGCAACTACTTGTCCTGAAGGAAATGAAATCACTCTGTTTTTGTAAAGGTGGTTAACCTGAAGGTGAAAACCACTGCTCGAAATAGTTTGTACATTCACATTTATGTTTGTTGATTCCATATAAAACTGAATAACCAAGCATGCTGAAGGTAAAGCCCTCATTTAATTAACCCTCTTGGTGTAGTACCATGTGATTAAATGTGACTGAGCTGCTCCTTGGGGTTTCTGCTACTGAAAATACTAACAATAATCATTTGTTTTGTTTTTATATTTAAACACATTATTGCATAGCTTGGTGCAGAGATAATTACCAATTTTATCTCCTGTGTTTTTCTAACGTTCATTAATAACAATAAAGGGTTGTAGGTTAAAAACTCATTTAATTGCCTTTATGTTAATGACATTATGAATAGCCTTAGCTACAAGATTCTAATTCTGTCCAGTATTCTGTTTCATAGTAAGGCCCCAGGAGAGCTGCTCATTTTATCAGCATTACTGATTCAGAGTTTTCCTTGCAGGTGGGTTTTTGTACATAATCAGAATTAATGCACAACACATTTTGCAAGGAACAGAGTAGAAGCACTCTGAATAAGTAATTAACTAGAGTGCCCAAGGAAAAATGCCTGAGAAAATTTCTTAGCATATTCATAAAACATTAAGAACAGTGACAAACACAGTGGAAACAATTTACTAATAATATGCTTTCATGCCATTTTCTAACTCTTTATTCATCTATTTGTTTAAAAAAAAAAAAAAAAAAGAGCTAGATTTCAGATCTCTCATTAAGGAGCACCTGCCCTTGAAACAGATTACATCCAAGCTACATTGGGCAAGGACTTATTGGAAGATAAATGGACTTCTTTAACGTAAACAGAAAATAGACTTATGTATCCAATATGGACAAATAGCATTCTCTTCCAAGCACCTCCCAGGCCTCGAAAGACCAAACAAAAAAGAGGGTGGAGGTAGTATTTACTTATATATGCCAGGGTTATTAAAAATAAGAGACAATGGCAAAGATGCTAATGGAGTGCAACATATTGTGCACTGTTATGCCACAATCCCACATTTCCACATGAATTGAGGGTTTTTTTTCATCATTTTTAGGTGAGAAAAGTGGTTTAACTTGGATCTCACCTATAAGGTATGTAAAATGTCTTGTCACCAGAAATTTTCCCTGTGGATCAGTGATGGAGCCTTTGTGTTCACTGAATACCAGATCCAGTACCCAGCCCATATATTTGGCTGGGAGCTGGGGTTCTCTGCAGTCAGTGAGAGAGCAGGACCCACCCTAAAGGGCTATGCTTCAGTCATTTGTCTGCAATAATTTTCATGGAGTAGCCTCAATGGCCCATCTGCATGGGAAAGAACTGTAGGATCTGTACTGTGGTGGATCATCTGACCATATGCCCGAATCATCCTGTGCAGCATACCCCAGGGAGCCCCTGCAATGCATGTCTTCTATATACTTCTCTCCAAAAAATTTCTGCTCCATGTCTTTTTGTTCAGCAGAACTGCACCAGCCAATGATCTGTGCACCCACAGATGGGGCTGAGGATTTGCCTCTGAATTCTCTCAGAAAGAGAGGGGACCATGTTTCAAAAACACATTATACAGCGTCACAATTTTGCATGGTATGTTCTTGTTTATTTGTTGCATACTTGCCAATCTGAATGCCTGACTTTATTAACATTAATCAGTAATGCAACCACCAAGCGTTAAAGATTCATGAGCTCAAAAATAAGCCCCATGAGCCTGTCTCAAAAACTGAGATTTAAAAAATAATAAATCTGAGAAGGTGGTTTGGTTTTTTTAAGCCTTTTAGCTCCTGAGCTTTAGGAGGCACACAGGTCAAACTTTCAGGCTTGTCTCCACAACCACAAGGCAAGAAACTTACATTAAGAAAATAAAAAAAGTTGAAATTCTCATAGTTGGGGCATTAAGAAAAACATCAAATATTGCGAGACTCATGATAAAGTTGCAAGAGTTTGCAATACTGGATAATGCAAGGTTACTTTGGGGTCAATCTTTACACAAAAAGAGAAGGCCAAATTCACCCTGGTTTTACTCCATTTACTTCAGTGGAATTAGCCAAATTCACTTTGGTGTAATAGTGCTCTTGAATAACACCTCTAAGGCAAAAACATATTTTTCTTCAACATCAGTCACAACAAGCCTCATATTGTTCCACCTTTTTTGTCTCTTCAGTGACAAATTTGTTGTTTCAAGCCTCTGATGCCCTAAAGCAGAGGTTCCCAAATGAAGACTCGTGTGTAATCCCATTGAACTCACACGCAAAAAGTAAGGCATGTACTTAAAATACCATGCTTGGTGTAGTATTGGACCATAAGACTTGTCATTCACTTGTCAGTTCTGACTCAAAACTAGAGCTGGTTAGGAATTTTTTTTTTAATCAGAAAATGCCTGTTCATCAAAACTGAAACTTTTTTTGCAGAAACCTGTTGGTGTTGGGCTAAAATTTTGTTGGGAACATTTCTCAGGTCCAGGATGGATTTTCTAGTCATGGGGGAGAGAGAGCAAGAGCGCGCCTGAGACCTCCCACATCCCAGGTGAGTGGTGTAACTGCAGACTATAGTATCAGTCTTTCTCTGCTCCAGCGAATATTTCATTATTTATTTATTCGAAGTGAAGCAGCTTCACCAGGAGACACAAAGAGCTTGATTCTATAATTCCAATGTGCAACAAAAATAAATGTTAAAACCTCAATTTTTCTCAAAAGGGGATTCTTCTTCTTTTCTGGCCAGCCCTACTCAAAACATGGCATGTTCTGCTCCAATGTCACATGATGCTGGAGTAAGGAGGAGCAGCAGCCTGTGCTTTATTGCAAGTTAGAGCAGCCATAAATTAACGGTAACCTACCAGTGATGGATCACTGAGGCCCAGCAAGTTGGGCTCCACAACCCTGGTTTTACAATGAACCAGAGTACCTATCTCAAAATCCTGAAGCACCAATACTGGCATGTGTACCATTGATTGCAGCGAAGGTCTTGCTGGTAAATGGTGATTTAATGATCCTACAATATGCATCCAGAGTTCCGTTTATCTTTGCCAAAATTTAAAAAAATAATTTTAAAGCAATCTAACAGTTCTGAATGTGTTTGAAACATGCTGACCAAGAGTGTGTAGTAGCACCAATAGCCAGCAATTTGGCAATCGCTTTTAGGAGGTTCAAAGTGTCAGCACTAGAGACACTAATATGATTAAACTATGCAGAAGCAATTAGTTCACGTCTTCCTTCAGTACTACAAACCCAGTCAGTTTTCACCTGTGTGTATTACACAGGGTCTATCTTACTAAAAGTTACCTGAAGTGCATGGGTAGCATTAAAACTTATGATTTTAAGGCCTGATCCTGAGAACAGGTGAGCACCTTTTTGCCAACCATTGAATTCAGTGGGAGATGAGAACACACAGCACCTTACAAAAGGTGTTGAATCTGCTCAGAAGGATGGACCCTAGCTTGTGTGTTAAGAAAATCTTCCTGCCAGTATGGACAATAATAAAATTAAACAATTGGTCTTGTAAGGGGATTAGGGCCTTGCATTCAAGGCAACACTAGATAATCAAATGGAAAGTGTTTTGTACGATTGTCCCAGATGCTGGTGCATGAACATAGTGTTTGGGTGTACTGTGCAGTGAAAACACTTGTGTTTTCACCTATAAAATTATAAAGACAAATCTGTATGTATAACTCCAAAGAGGTCATAATAAATCCCTTCACATCTAACTCCTGCTTCCTGAAATATTCACCTAGAAGGTTAGGAATAAGAAATGATTGTATCCACAGTGCATGATTTTTTTTTCCATGCAGAGAGCAGTGTCAGTTTAATTTAGCTTAAACTGCATTTGGATCTACAGTTGTGAGCAGCTGTTATGGCTATGTATGTTAACAGAGTGCAATTTACTTCCATGGGAGCATGTCAAAGCATATAAAAACTCAGCGCAAAGAAAAGACAACAAACAACAACCATGCCTGTTCATAAATTTGCCATACATCTTGATTCCACAAGGGGCTCTGTAGTAGAGCTGGGCAGAAATGGTTTTCCCATCACATGAGGATTTTTTGAGATTTCAACAAAATTTTCCACCACAAATTAGGACAAAGTCAAATTTTCTTGAACAAAAAATCGGGGGTGTGGGGGGGATGACATTGAATTGGGCCAATTTAAAGATTTTATTTTGACTTTGAGCTTAGTTGATTTTGTTTTTAAAATTACAAATTTAAATTTTGAAATGAAAAGTAATTTTTACCTGAAAATGGAATTTTTTCACTTAGTGTTTGAAACAGGACATTCTGACAATTTTGAAACTTTTTTTTCAAAATGGGGAATTTATCTAACCCATTCTTTCCAGTGAAGAGTTTGTTTTGATGAATCTGCTTTTTCTAACAAAAAAAGTGTCATTGAAAAATTCCCAGCCACCTCTATTCCATAGTAAATAACTTGTTCTCATGTTTTTGTACACATGGTACATAGATAGTATGGGGCCATATAAACTGTTGTTATTTGAAAATAGATCTGTTTTATATTATAGGGAAATAAATCTAGCAAGAAAATTGCTGGTTTTGAAGTACATGTTTCACTTGCAAGCCAATTTCTTGCTATGAAACTTTGGCTATGTACACACAATTTTTGAAACATCTTAAAAATCATTATGGGAGAAACATTGATTCTTATGTGGAATATTAGGTATTTTGTATCTTAATTTCAAGTAGAATTTTATTCTGACCTGATATTTATTCATGTTCAACTAGTTTTGTCACAGCAATATTTCTGCATATTTTGATGGCAAAGTGTATAATATGACCTCTCCACAATTCATTAATCTCTGGTTTTTCTGTAAATCTATCCAGCTATGCAATACTCTCAAGGCTTTCAGTTAAGTTTTGCCCTGTTTACTGTCACAACTCGCACACCAGCAAAAGTCCCCAGATGCTAAAAGATCAGAAGTGAATTTTGGGGAAATTTTAATCTGCATCAGATATTTGAATCTGGAGCCTCTCCCTCTGAAAGATATGGATTTTTTTAAAAAGGGAAAATAGAAGCCATGAAAAATATGCAGCCTCAATGTAGATTCACAGAAAAATGAAATATATTGGTGCAACAATAATTGCAGACCTTGTCTTGGCATATTTTCTAACAAAGTGGTGAGTTCTACAAAGCTTACTCCTATAGAACTCTCACTCAAATCAATAAGGGCTCTGTTTGCTAAGCACTGACAGGATTGGGCCCTATTTTTCCATGCTGTCTAACATGAATTAGTTACATGATCATTTTAGGTGCCTGTTCGGTTTGCTTTTAAAACTCAACATTTTTTTCCCCTTTTCTGCAAATCATCTAAAGTGTTGTTTTTTTTTTTTATAGTAAATAAATTACAGAAGAATTGCTTAAGAAATCTTTGCTACCACTTGAAGAAAGGTATTTTCCTTTAAATAATGATTTGTACTAACATAGTGATTGGACCTGTGAAGTCAACATTTCCCTTAAAGCTAGGCACATTTCCTAACATTTTGCATTTGGTAAATATGCATACCTACCAGTTATAGAGTAACAAACTTCTCTGTTTGCAATAGATTGCAAAGAAGAAAAACAAAATAATGTATATTTTTCAACTTCCTTATGCTTTAACCTTTCTTGAGAAAAGACTCATGGGACATAATTGAAGGAAAGTGTTTTTCTTTAGCAGATGGATTGCTTTGCTAAGATAATATTTTAGTTATGCCAATAAAATGAAGGGTACACAGAAAACCATGAAACTGCCAGGAGTTGTTAGTGTATGACTATTACCAAGGCAGAAATGAGGCCAAAGCAATGATAAATGTGCACATCTCACACACTCCATCAGCTGAAGAATGACCTGGATACTCTTTACATCTGAACACCAAGTGGGCCAACATTTTTCACAGCAGCACTTAATAGTGGACATTAACTTTGCCCTCTCCAAAAGGGCTGACCTGAAGGCTACCCTCTGTGGTTTTCCAAACTGTAATCACTTGTTCAGCCTGTAATTTTATCAAATAGCATGCACCTTTTCCAGCCACTTATTGGCCAATTAAGTCAAGTTCTCACTGAGGGGGTCCAGCTGGCTTCAAGTTATCTTAGATGAATTGATTGAAGACATTCTGCAATCTATGAACCCAGTTTAATGATCTAGGTGATAATACTTGTAATTCTTCTCAGTCAAGGGAATTCGCTGCAGCTGTTGTCTGCAAATCCATGGTCTGATAGAGTGAAGTACCAGAAGAGCATTAATCCGCCCTCAGAGTTTTATAGAGATGACTGCATTGTGAAATGGGAAATTTAAAATTCACACAGCATTGCCAAGTGAAGACAATTTTTTGTTGATGTGTTTTTTTATTTTATTCTATTGTAAATGTTAAAAAGGTTACACTGAAGAATGTTATTGATAATACTTAAAAATGGTGGCTGGATAGCCATATAAAACAGCCTACTAAAAATATTGTATAAAATGGTTGAGATACAAAATAAGCTTTAACCTAAAGCATGAACATAATAATTTTTGAAATGCAGAGGTGGGATGGGACTCATAGAACTAAAATCACTGGACCAGATTTTGCTCTAGCCACACAGGAGTAAATCCAGAGTAATGCCACTGAAGTCGGTGGTGTTACTCCAGATTTACACCAGTGTAAATGAGAGCAGAATCAGTCTCATTATTTTTACATGAAATTATTACAAGGAGGACCTAAATCAATACTAAGGATCAGATTCTGCTCTCAGCTACAAGGCTGTAAACCTGGAGTAACTCCATATTTACCCCAGTATAAATGAGAGTAGAATATGTCCCTACATTTGAGCTCCTACCCCTCCCTGGACTTACCACTAGTGAAATGACAATAAAGAAGTGTCTTACTTTTACACAGGCCTTTAGAGTATCTCTAAAACCTGTGCTAGTCTGCAGGATGACATAGGAAAAAAGAAGTAAGCATGTTTGCTTGCTTTAGTTGTGTATGTACGTTTCCTAAACCAATGGAATGTTAATCCCTTCCCTATGAAACAAATAATGTAACTAACACTAGGGAATATTTTTCATGCTGAAAATTCAAAATACCTAGAAATGAAATATCCCACAGTGCATCTGTGAAGTTTCTGTTTATAAAATGGAATGACTGGGTTTTGATTTTCCTGTAGAAGTGGCAGCTGCAATATTAATTTATGCTGTGCAGAAAAGACATCCATTCCATTTCTCACTCGAATGGACTTCCTTTTTTCTGAGTGGTGTGATTGAACCTAGCTTTGGGGATGTATGGCTTGCTGAGAGATTCTGCTGCTTTTGATGAGATTTTAAATTTTTACTGTAGGATACAGGGAAATTTTTTTCTTTTTAAAGGGTACACTTTCAAAGTGTGACATGGGGTTTCAAGGCCTCCTTCATTTCCACCCATTACTCAGGAGTGCTGAATAGAGCCCCAAATCATATGGATGTTGATGTGGCTATAACACTGCACTGCTTTGACAAGGACATAATTATTTAGGTCCTGAGTCTGTCATTTTTATTTACATTGAATAGCAGCTTGAAATCAATGGGACTACTCATGTAGAATAGTGCTACTCAGCCTGACCAATGGTAGCAAAACCAGTCCCTTTAATTAATTAGAACTTATTTCAGGCACTAGTGTCTGGGGACTTCAACAATAATTAAAACTGATATAAACATTCTAAACCCCTATATATAAAAACCAATGAACTCCTCTCCTTACCTTGCGATCTTTATCTGCCTCATAGGAGGAGATGTGGCCTAGTAGCTAGAGAGCTGGACTAGGACTCAGAGATGTAGGTTCTAGTTGTTGCTCTTCTACTAACCTGCTGAATGACAATGGGCCAGTCACTTCACCTCTTCATGCCTCACCTTCCCCATCTATGAATTAGGGATAATAATACTTACCTGCTTTGTAAAGTGCTTTGAGATCTACTGATGAAAAGCATTATAGAGGAGCTAGATGTTATATTTAAATACCCTTGTAATCCCAATTAGATTTGGTTAAATACTATTCAACAAATATTAGCTGCACATTTCCTTCAGCCCACCCTTCATAAACATCTTACAGTTTGCATGGAAAGTTTACAAATCTTGGATCATTTGGACCAACATGGGGGGAAATAACACCCCCTAGCAGAATGCCCTGCACTATTTAAACTGGGGAAGGGGCAGGGACGAGGTGGGGCAAGAGTTCCAGCTTGAGGATCTCAACTCTTTGCTTCTTTGGCAGCTCTGCACAGGAGACAGGCAGGCTTTCAGGTAGGCATGTCAGTGATTGGGTACTATAGGGGTGGGTGCTATAGAAAACCCTCAGGTAGGTGGATAGGTCCCACGTTATTTAGAGCAGTCGTTCTCAAACTTCTTTGTGTCTGTAGTAGTTTACACCTCCCCCTGGGCACCTAGCCAGCAGCCACCACTCATCAACCACCCAGCTCTGAAGACCGAGCGGAGAGGGGCGGCTGCTGGCAGGGCTCCCAGCTCTGAAGGCAGCACACCGCCAGCAGCAGCGCAGATCTAAGGGTGGCTATACCATCCCACCCCACCCTTACTTCTGCGCTGCTGTTGGTGACAGCACTGCCTTCAGAGCTGGGCACCCGGCCAGCAGCAGCGCTCTCCAGCTGCCCAGCTCTGAAAGTGCGCAATAAGTTTTGTTTTTCCCCCCTTTTCCGCCCCCCTTAACATTCTCATGCCCCCGAGAATACATTCCATGCCCCCTCCGAGGGGCACAGCCCCAGTTTGAGAACCTCTAATTTAGAGCTTTATGGGAAATTTGGGGGATAAATCTAAGAGGCTGCATGGAGAAAGGATCTCAGAGCTATGTCGTTCACAAAACCAGTGAGATGTTTTGTTCTAGGTCTTAGTTTTTTTGTCCTGGTTTGTCCTTTGTCGTCTCATGAAACTACCAGTTTAAACTTGCACTATTATATGGCCCCTGTTTTTTTTTTCCTTTAAGTTATTATTAACGGTGAAGTGCAAACCACATAGTGCAATTGGATTCATCACTCTTTACAGCTATTTCCCACCTCCTCCCCCATTAAAATATGCCAGTCTGCCAGATATGGATCTTCCAGTGCTCAGGGAGAAAGTGGTGAGTGTGGATCACTATTCATACCAGTTTGGTGGATCACTCTTGATTTTATTATATGGAACTCCAGTCTGGGCCAGCCTTATGTGTTTTGCTGCACAGGGTGGAAAACATTTTCAGCAGTCTCTCTTCCCTCCCCACCCCCCAAAGCGAAAAAGCAAACCCATAAACAAAACTGGGGATTTGGCACCCTGGAATGTGATGGAGTGCCCGTGAATTATGGCACCCCGGTGGCCACCCAGATCATCCACCTTTAAGGTTGGTCCTGATGCCAGTCCTCCAGCACTGCATGAGCTAGCTGCACCCTATGAACTGGACATTTAGAAATCCCTGGTTGTTCTGGTTCCTATTTCAGCACTTCGTCATCTCTGCAGAATTACTACACTATTGTTCACCCACTTTGAACTCCCTGTGTGGTGGTGTAAATGATTATATGCTGTGCAGGGCAGTGGCATATCGTGGTCGTATACACTGTGTGAGGCCTCTCATGATATGCAAAATGAGTTAGCAGTAGGGCAAGCAGCTTTGCAAAATACATTTGCTCATGCTGCAAGACCCAAGTGGGCTTCTGTGGGCTGTCCCATGCAGGCGAACCTACCCTTGACTACAACAGTTTTGCTTGCGTATGGACTACAGACTCAAACCCTCTGAGTCTGTACAAATGTCCTCATGAACAGTTTTGGAAAAAACATTTGTGTAATGGTTTGAGGACTGTGTTAAAATTAGAAAAGGAGTACTTGTGGCACCTTAGAGACTAACCAATTTATTTGAGCATAAGCTTTCGTGAGCTACAGCTCACTTCTGAAGTGAGCTGTAGCTCACGAAAGCTTATGCTCAAATAAATTGGTTAGTCTCTAAGGTGCCACAAATACTCCTTTTCTTTTTGCAAATACAGACTAACATGGCTGCTACTCTGAAACCTGTGTTGAAACTGTAAGCTATCATTTTAAGAGTGGGGGATTTCTTGGGCCTGCCTGCAGGCAAGGTGGAGTGGGGTGAGTTGTACCTGGCTATTTTAGGGAGCAGCCTGCTTTGTCTCTCTGGTTTGGGGTTCTTATGTGGTTTATTTCTGAATTCTAAGAACTAAGGTAGTGTTAATTTGCAACCCTCCAGAAGAACTATCAAATGGTTTTTAGCTAAAAATCTGTTTTTATGCAGCAAACATAACAATTTGCATAATTGGAGATTCTGTAAATGTGTTAGAACTTCTATAATATTGGCCTTACTCTTCAGATCTGCGCTTAGAATTCAGCAGGCACAATTATGTATCCCTCCCCAATCCTGGGGCTGCCTGTGGGCTGCTCTAAGGTATGTCAGCTTCTAATGGCCCCTAGGGGTACTCTGAGGCCTGGAGACAACCAGAGTGCAGTATGTTCCAGCCATTCTTGTGTCATGACCTCAACCCACCCCCTATGCCAGGGCTGGGGCCAGGAGGGGGTCATGGAAAGCCACCCAGAGCAGTTCTTTTCCACCTTAGGCTTTCCCCAGGCTGAAGAAATCCCCAACTGTCCTTTTTGGGCAACTTTTAAGTCCTCTTTGCACTGCTAGTAGTGCAAAGGGAATGCATTAGGGCTCAGGATCTGGCCCATTATCTTTGATACTGTGTTTTATAGTCTTCTCCTCTAGCCCACTCTCCTTCCTAAAGAGGCAGGGTGGAATGAATACATGAAAAGAGTACAAAGTGGAATAAATCTTCTTAGTTGCAGCAGAATAACAGCAGTAGAACTGGATGTGATCTTTAGGAGGTGTTCCAGTTGGGGAGGGCACTGAAAGGAAAGCACGTAAGTGACATTCCCAGTGTTGCGTCTCATTGTGTTGCAGCAGGCTAGTCTGTGGAATTTATTGCAACGCAACATCATTTGAGGCAAGAGTTTTTAGTAGGATTCAAAGAAGGATTTGACATTTATATATACAACCTAAACATCTAGTGTTATAATGGCAAGGGTTTAAAGAAAAAGGAGGTTTGGAAGGAATACAAAATCTCATGTGTCAGGGCATTAGCCAAAATCTTTCCCTGTGGTCAGGTTATTCCATAACTGCCTACTGCAAGGTCTCTTGCACATTCCTCTGAAGTAGCTAGTGTTGGCCACTGTTGGGAACAGGACATTGGATCAGACTGACCACTGGTCTAATCCACCATGGATATTCCACTGTTTCAAAAATCCCTGCTCTTACAGACATATTTTAATATGATGGGTTAGATTCTCAGAGTGCTTTTTAAGTTCACAGTAAAGGATTTATAAAATCTTCAAGCTTGGGTGCGTAACATTAGTCTCCTAAATCTATTAGGCATCTAAATAAAAGTGGCCTGATTTCCCAAGAGGCTTAGTACACACATCCCACTAAAGTCAATGGGCTGTTCAGGTGCTTAGCACCTAAACATGATTTTAGGAGCCTACCTTTAGGCACTCTAGTTTCAAAATGTGGGCCTTAGGGCCCAACCATACTACAAGTAGAAACCAGTTTGGAGCCCCAGATACAACACAGGTATCCCCCAGCATGGTTAAAGTACAGCTCCATCATGTGGTGCAGAGATAACCTAGTCATGTTTTCATTTCAGAGTGGCAGCCAGGTTAGTCTGTATCAACAAAAACAACGAGGAGTCCTTGCGGCACTTTAGAGACTAACAAATTTATTTGGGCATAAGCTTTTGTGGGCTAAAACCCACTTCATCAGACGCATTGCATCATTCTAACTCTGACCAGCGTTGCTGACTTGGCTGTATCAAAGGATAAGTTCTGGTTATGTCAGCCTCTTTCATTCTATTGCTAAGGTACGTGGAGCCTGAATTCCCTAAGTGCACTTAGAGGGGAGAGGGGACATCCTGCCCTCTTTTCTGCAGCACCAGAGACAGAGGACTGGTGTCGTTCAGCTTTGCAAGGAGGGAATAAGCGTGGAGTCATGGAGACATTGCTCATTTCCTGTATAGCACAGAGCTTTGCTCTGTGGTGGCTCCCTGTGCAGGGGAAAGTACAGGCCTGGACAATCTGCTGTTTTCTCGACCCTCCTGTCCTGCAAAGATGGAGAGTCTCTGTTAAGCTGTCTGTTAACCACTCGCATTAATGTGATTTACCATTATTGTCCAGGTCTCTCATTTGCAGCATAAGGGTCAATGATCTCACCAAACTGGTTTTGTGTACAGAAAATGTGGCTTTCCCCAGTGACCTTCTGGTGAGGTTTGAGGTATTGGTGAAACTTTTGACTGACTCTGTCAGTTTGCAGTCCGCCTCATGTTGCCCCTGGAATGTATTTTAGGCCTGCAGTATCTCTGGGTCTGCTCCACACAACAGTTGGGAGGATTTCACCCTCTCCTATTATTCTTTCATATCCCATGGGAAGCTTTGGAAGTGCTGCAGCCTCCTCCTCCAGCTCTCTGCCAGGATCCCTTCCAGCCCGAGGGATCCAGGAGGCTTCTCGGCCTATATTTTTGGTCGGGATGGAGTTTATTTCCTCACACTGCGCAGTGAGTGAATGGGTGACACACAGGAGTTGGTAAAATGCGAACAGCAGGTATTCAATATAACCTTCGAGCAGCAGCATGGTGTCCCTGCTCCCCCACCTGCCTGCTTGGTTCCCTGCTCCCCACCATGGTGGCTGCTTTTACACAACTGGCAGTGGCTCCTGCCTTAGAGAGGAAACCGCTCTCCCCATCCCTGTCATGGCATGGCTCTGCCTGGTCATCGCTTCCTTACCCAGCCCTGCTCCAGCCACTGTCTCCAGGTGCCCCCTTTCCCTGAGCTGCCCCATCTCACACCCTCCCAGGGTACTGAGGAAATACTGTGGGGGAGAAAACATAGAGCTGCCCTCACCATATTTCCATGGCAGGGGTGCTAGCTCCCACTGCCCCTGGGACTAGCACTCAGGGGATTTGGGTTCAATTCCTGGCTTTGCTGCTGGATGACATTTCCCTCCCTGTGCCTCAGTTTCCTCATTTATAAAATGGGGAGAATGATACTGTCTTCCTTTGCAAAGTGCTTTGAGATCTACAGATAAACAGTACTACATAAGACCTAGGTATTATTTTATTTGTTACTCACAGTGCATAAAGTTAAGTGTATGTGTTAGACTTTGCAGGACTGGGACCTTAATTTGTACATTTTTAGCATTATAGATAGCTATAGTAATGGTTGGCTATGGATTTTGTTTTTTGTCTCTTTAGATGTTGCTCTTTAATATGAAGGAAAATTAAAACATAATGAAAAAGCATTCTCTAAATAAGTGCAAAATTGTATCTAACCCATCAGGAATGTGATTTGTAGGAAATGTAAATCAATTGTTCAAAAGAAAGTGATTTTCAGTCAGTTAAATTTTCTTAAATGTTCAAATCCCTCAGCTCTGTTTAGGAGCACGGCTTTTCCCTAGATCTGTTGAGAATTCACATGCAGCCTTTAATAAATGGTCAAGCCTCCAGGCATGGCACTTGTGGCTGCTGTTCTGGTTGGACATAAGATAATGATGCCCATAGTTATTCATAAGTGCTACCTATTGAAAACATAACCCCAGGCACATTTGCAAATTGCTGGCCTGATACTGCACTCCTGGCACACCCCAAATTTCCAGTGTCTTCTGATGACCCCTCTGATCCAGTGGTTTGAAAATCTCTGATCTTCCCTCTCCATTCCTCCTATTATGGAGGACTTGCAGAATGGCCTGTAACTTTTAGAGGGAGCCAAAATAAAGGTGGAAAATTTCAACCCCATGCTCCTACTTACATGTGTTTTCTGGCAGATGCTTTAGCTCATCTCCCTCATCACAGTCTGCCTTGTAATTTGGTTAAAATAATGGGCCTTATGCTAGTCTGACATTGGTGTAATGCCATTGACTTCAGTGGAGCACTTCTCACCAGGGCATAAACAGGAGAAGAATCAGGTCCAATATATTGATGGATGTAGAAGGTAGTACTGTAACTCCACATCACTTTAAATACATGCTCTTGATTATGGAAAATATCTTTCTGACTGGAATGTAAATTTAAGAAATCATTGGTACAGAAAATTAGGGAAGCAGAATTACAGTTTTTACTTTATTCATTTCTGGTATCATCACATCTTCAGACATCTGTACGTATAATTATAAACTGCCTCTACAAAGGCATTCATGGTACCCACGCACCTATATAATGGCGTATATATTATGCCATTAATGCTTTTGTGTGTTTGTATATGTATTTTCCTCATGTTTACGTAAGCCATTTTATTGTGCTTTAATCTTTAGCAGTGCTATATTTTGCTTGTAGTAATGTTTAGTAAGAAAAAAATAACTTCTGATTATGAAATCTAACATAACTCAAGTTCTTTTCAGTAATTTCCAAAAAGTATCATTAGATCATAAAAAGTAGAATAGAAAGTACGAATAATATTTAAATAAATAATTTGAGCCATCAGCATTGAAAACAAGTGTAACCCTATATTTACATGAAAGGTCAGTTGTGATTTTAACTCTTGTGTAAACCAAGTTATATATGAACTGCACATTTATCATTCATACACATATGCCTTATAACATACTGTGTGCATTTTTGCACATTAGAAGCAGGACAGCCTAATTGCAGCTGGACATTCTGAAAGAGCATATGAATAGCGGGACAGGAACTTCTCTACTCTACTCTGTTACACCACCTTAAAACTGGTGCGTGTAACTGCATTGGCATAAATCTGCATTGATTTTTCACTTATGTGGGGGTATAAATCTGGGGCGACAAGGTGGAGAATGAGGCCCATGTAGTTTAAAGAGTTCTGCTCATGTCATTCAGCAGACATACCATAAGGCCTTTGGATTGCAACTCTGATCTCTGTCATAAAGGTATTAATGGTCTCCAAAAGGTAACATGTAGGCAAACAAATGTAGAAGAAGGGTTTTTGGAAGGCAGGTGAGGATTTCCATGATATGGAGCTACGTAGTGGAACATGAAATACAACCTGAACCTTTAGATGGAGTCCCTGTGGGGTTAGGGTGGGGATGATGTGCACAACACACTAACCCCCTTCCTGCCCTTATGATGGATTCTCAGTCCCTTGGAAAGCTCACTATAGATACAAGTACAGGCGGATGATGCTCCAGAGATGGTTGACCGTGAATCATTCTTGATGTAAAAAGGGCAAGATCCACCAACACAACAGCCCTCCATGACTGTCTCACTCCTACCTTGTGCTCCTCCCCTCTGCTTGTTGTGTACACCTGTTGCTTCTCATCTGATACTTAGTCTGTAAGCTCTTTGAGGCAGAGAATCTTTCTGTTATGTGTGCACAGTGCCTCACACAATGGGGCCCTGATCTTCGAATGGGCCATTTAGGTGCTACTGCACCACAAAAAATAAATAATAGAAAGGACAATACATCCCTCAGTAAGGACCTCAGAATTTGGCCCACACTGAATATACCCATTTCTTGAATAGGAATCTCACTGGCCTGTTAGTTTTCACAGTACAAACTGAACTCTATCCAGGATGCAAGGCAATATTTAGCGAGGGGTTCCTGATTAACCCTCATATAAACCATGATGTTGAAGTTTAAGCTGTTGGTATATGACACCAAGCTCTGTGTTATGGACCCAGTTACACTGGAATAACTCCATTCAGGTTAATGGAGCTCCAATGAGCTCTGAAGGTAGCCTTAGAAGCCCAAGAGAGTAACACAGCCTTATGTCTATTTTTAATGCCTTTAATTTCTTTGTGATAAAAGTGCCCACAAAGTAATGGAGACAGAACATAAACTTTACATCACCTGCTATGTTTCTTAATTTTCTGTGCTTACATTTCCCATGTAGGATACTGTCTGTCAGGCTCTGTCCCTTGACATATCTTGCAGGGATGGCATGGAAGCCAGAGAAGGAAGCATCAGGTTGTAATCATTTAGGAACGCATTTGAAATGCTTCTCAACCAAACAAGAGCAGGATTCAGCCAATGCATGTGGATCCCAGGAACACTCTTGGGCAATTGGGATACAAGAACTGTAAAAGGACTCCCTGCATCAGCTCTGGAATGAAAAAGGTAAATGTTGCAAAACACTGGTGTAGCAGGGTGCTGGTGCAAAAGCACCTAATTAGCCCATGCCCAGTCAGCTCCAATCAGGGGAAACCAATTGGGGCTGATGGAAAAGGCCTGATGCTGGCCTGAGGATTGGCAACACCTGCTGGCCTGACAAGCCAAAGGATAGAAAGGCCGGTAGGGAGCCAGAAGGCAGGGGGCAGCCAGGGAGAAGTCAGTGAACTGGAGGCCTCCTAGCTCAAGGCTGATTCTGCCTGTAAAAGAGGTTGAATAATCCTATAAAGCTTGTAGCTAGATAAACACTGGTGGTGGGATAACTGTAGGTAAATAAAGACATGGGTGTTGCACAACCCTGAAGCCTCTCTGAGCCTTATTGGGGGCAGCAAGTGAGCTCCGGGAAGCGGGGTGGGTCGTGGACGCTGTTACATGTGGGCGCTTGTCTGGGATCCTTTGCCAGAGACACAGTTTAAAGTGACCCGGAGATGGGGGGCACTCTGCAGTGGCTCACAGAGCAACATGGGGAGATGCAGAAGATGCTGCAGACCTTTCAGAAGTCCCACCAGCTAGAGTGGCAAGCTTTACTGGCTTGGCAGGCTGAGCAACAACAGACCTTTCAGGACTTTATCAAGGAACAGGCAACTGTGCAGTAGCAGCTCCTGCAGAAACTCGTGAGTCCTGCGGGGAGAGATGACACCCGACACCTGGGCCTCAGCCTCTGTGAGATGGCCCTGGTAGACCCCGAGGCCTTTTTGGGTACCTTTTGAGTGGGTGGCCCTGAGCGTGGGATGGGACAGGACAACCTGGACCCTGCAGTTAGCCCCATATCTTGCTGGGGAGGTGCAGGTGGCATATATGGCCCCCAGGCTAAGGACTATGATACAGTGGAGGCAGCTGTCTTGGACCGCCTCGGGCTTTCAACAGAGAAATACAGGCAAAAGTTTCGGGCAGCCCGGGGGGCGTGTGGCCCCGGGCCTTTGCCTAGAAATTGACGGACTGGGCGATGCAGTGGTTGAGGCCAGACGCCCAAACCATGGGGCAGATCATGGATCAGGTGATCCTCAAACAATTTGTGCAGTGCCTCCCAGATAGCGTGCGGGTCTGGGTGCGGCGACATCAGTTGGCCATTGTCAAAGTTGCTGTCAAAAGGATGAAGGAATATGCAGGGGCAGACTTCCCTCCGAGGGAGTATCAGACCCGGCAAGAAACCCTGTGAGCACCCTGCTGGGAAGCCAGTAGACAAGCGACAGGAGGAGCACAAGGGAACCCCTAGCCTCCCAGGGCAGCTTGTGTGCTGGCGCTGTGGACATCCAGGGCATAAGAGCCGTGAGTGCCCAGTGATGGACTGTGGGGTTGCTGAATTCTGTGGTTGGACCAAGCCTTGGGGGTGGAAGAAGAGGTGTAGAATAGCCACTATCCCTGTGCGGGTGGGGAGAAATCCACTAGACCCCTCTGGGGCTACGGCCTCAGTCCACTCCCTCATACAGCAGCACTTGGTGAAGCCACATTAGCTCATCCCTGGAGAAAGGATGCTGGTGGAATGCATCCACGGGGATGGGGAGTATTGTCCCGTGGCCCAGGTACCCCTGGAAGTGCAGGAAAGGTCCGCCTGGAAGCGGGTAGGAGTGATAGAGGGGTTGCCATACCCCTTGATCCTGGGGTTGGATTGAAACCCTGCCCCAAAAGGGAAAGAAGGCACGGGGAGGGGACCAACAGAGAAAACAAGAGAGAAGGACCTGAAGGGAGGGGGCCAGTCCCTTATGGGGGTGGACCCTGAAAAAGGGGGGTCCCCACAACCTCAAGGAGAGAAAGATACAAACCCTAGACAACACAGCCAGGCTAGGGACCCTACGGGAGGGACCAAGGAAGGAACAAATGTCCCAGGATGGGACCACCCAGGGGAGAGAATCCCCATGATAGAGGCAGAAAAGCTAAAGAAAGATCAGAGGCTAAAAACCCAAGAGGGGGAGGCCCAAACTCCAGGAGGCAGAGGGCCCGAACCAGAGACAGAGGGCAGATTTGGGGCAGTTGGCTCTGATCCGTCTCCCCAGCCAGAAAAGGAAAGAGAGTGTCCAGGGCAACCTGCCCAAGGTTGCGACTGGTGTGACGACCTCTGGGCGGAGGTGGACTTGTGGGGTGGCCTACCCCCTACCCAATGCACTTTTGGTGGGCAGGGCATGCCAGAACCCCACCGGGTTGAGCCCAGGGACCACCCCACTGGGCAAGGAGGCCACCCCCAGAGTAAACCCCAAGCCAAGGAAGAGCAGGCCCGGCATTGGCTTAAGCGGGGAGGTATGTAGCAGGGTGCTGGTGCAAAAGCATCTAATTAGCCCCTGCCCAGTCAGCTCCAATCAGGGGAAACCAATTGGGGCTGATGGAAAAGGCCTGATGCTGGCCTGAGGATTGGCAACACCTGCTGGCCTGACAAGCCAAGGGATAGAAAGGCTGGGAGCAGCCAGGCAGGGAACTGGAGGTCTCTTATCTGAAGGCTGACTCTGCCTGTAAAAGAGGTTGAATAATCTTGTAAAGCTTGTAAATAGATAGACACTGGTGGTGGGATAACTGTAGATAAATAAAGACATGGGTGTTGCACAACCCTGAAGCCTCTCTGAGCCTTATTGGGGGCAGAAAGCAGGCCCCAAGAAGAGGGGCGGGTTACAACTGGTTACACTCATGGAATGGTAAATCCACACAAAAATCCATGTAAGGCCCAAACAATTCATAGTGTCAGCCTAGTGGTAGGGTTCCATTAAGGTCATGGGATAGAGAGTTGAATGTAACAGGGTTAACCTCATTCTTATTTTTGGTTTCTCCATTAGAAATAACTCAAATTTATTTCACCAGCAATGAATCTTAAAGTGGTTAAAGCAGTGGCATTTGAAAGACATCTTTAGATTGGGGAATATATGGAAGCAGATCAGCGCTAGCTATGGACACAAGTACATTGGTTTTACAATGCATAGGAAAGATTCAGCTTTCAATAGGGTGAGGGGAGTTTCATTGTTAGCATGATGGAGATTAAGATGGAAACCCAAAGCGTTCTTCAAAAATTAGAGTAAATTTGGTTGGGATGAGGATGCTCAAAAGGGTTATTTTATAACGACATCTTACTTGCTGAAGAGCTTATGAAGATGAAATCCAAAGATATGCCACATATAGGACTCCAACCACTGCAGAGCCATGGAGACAATAGGAGAAGAGTAGCACTCTCCTGGAAATGTAAAACTATTACAGAAAAATACAAAATGATATGAAGATATAATTCTGTTCTCAGTTACACCAGTGTCAATCTAGAATAGCTCCAGTTATGTCAGTGGAGTTACTTTTGGTTTACACAAGAGTAACTGAGAGCAGAATCTGACCTGTAGTGATTTACACTTGAGCATGTAATCTGTATAATAAGATTCCAGGATTGTCACCCTGTGCGTTCCTCTGAATCCTCAAATGTCTGAGTCAGTGTGAAGCAACAGAAAGTGCTACAAGCATGATTAAGAGCTTCTTTTTTTTATCATCCAGTTCAATCATCATTGGGATTCACAGTCTGTTACTGTCCAAAGTTTGTTCTCAGCCATTTTCTGCTTGTTTATGCTTGCAAATTACACCTATATGACATCATGAGTTTTCACCTAGTAGGTAATAAGGTGGGAAAGTATGCTGCTGAGGGGGGAAGGACCTGTATTCCTATTTGGTACTAAAGTCCAATCATTTGGGAGTGAGGCATGTCAACAGATAAAAGCGATCATGCGATTGTAGTGCCTCTCCAACCTACTAGTAATGTGTTTGAGGTCTCCAGAAAGAGTGGCCTTGAGACTAATAGGGAATATGCAATTAACATTTAATGAATTGTGATCACCTTTTGGAGGTAGCTAAGTGTGTGACAGATTATTACTGGGGAAAATCAGGCTTGTCTGGGCAAATGAGTCTGACTACTTACATTTGTAAGTGCTAATCAGAATGAGTAAGCATTGCAGAATGTGTGTGTGTGTGTGTGTGTGTGTGTGTTCGTTCCTGCCCCCTGCTGCTGATTGGAGAAAAGACAGAAAGAGGTTGAAGGGAAGCCAGCCCTCAAGTCTGTTTACTTTGCTCTTCTGGCAGAATGGTCGTACTGGGTACTTGGAAAGCCATGTTGTTACTGTGTAGTAAATTTAAGTTTTTGGAACGCTTACTTAGCTCTCATTGTACCTCAGTGGGAGGTGTGCAGTCGCACTGAGGGAAGAATGGCCTCTCCATAGTTCTGTTGGCTCAGACTTTACAATCTGTACCGAGGTATAACTGCAATAGCAAGTTTAGTGCTCATGAAAGGAATTGGACTGACACCACTAGAGACAGAAATCCCTTTTTATCCATTAGGCAATTATAGCACTACCTGCTCTATGGCCTACCCAAGCCATAGCTCTTCAGACCCCAGCACATGTAGAAAGCTGCCATTCACCCTCTTGCACACACAAAAACATGTGACAATGTTACTCCCATCCACAAACATCTCTGCTGATTCAGCTTTCATTTAAGGGGCCAGTTCGAACTTGCTGTACCTGAACTCAATTCACCAAGCTGACCCAGGAAGTTGTAAGTTGCACCACCTTGTTAGCCTGGCCTTTTGTGCCCAAGTAAGAATTTAGGTGGGAAGAGAGTAGATGGTATTGCTGTTGCCTGCCCTCCTTCCCCTTTTCCACTAGGGGGAGCTACTGAAAAATTATGGCCAGGTCTCGCTAGTGGTGGTAGAGGCTGTTAAAATTATATACAGAATCAGTGCAAGCACCAAGGTAGTACAGCAGAGGGAAGATTGGGACCATTTTCTGAACCTCATACAGATCTAGGGATGAATCTGGCTCTCTTTGTAAACCCTCTCTCTACCTACCTACTCAAGCCCATTTCAGACACTCCCTGCTCCCCACCCATCCTCTACCACAGGCATCCTCTTTGTTCTTCCACTCTCTGACCACTGCCAATGTGAAATCCTCCTTCTCTACAATTCTAGCCTTCCCATCGCCTTCCATCTCTTTCCAATGTCACTAGAAAACACTGCTTCTCTCCTGTAACTCTGTGTGTCTCCCTGTCCGTGCTGTGATTACTTCTCTTTGTCATTGCATGAGTGACTCTGGAAAGCATTTTTGGAGTACAACTTTCATGGAATGTGTGACATTATCATACCATAGCCTGGAGAAACCATACGTAAGAGTGTCATGGTGTGTCTGTGGGTCACAACTGAGAATACCAAATTCTGGACAAACTGCTGAGAAATAAGGCAGACACGCTCCAAACTGGAGGTTATTCTCCCATAAGATATAGCAAACCAGCAACAAAGGTAAACTTCTGCCTCACCACACTGGCTAACAAGAAGTCATAAAAGCAGTCTCCTTAGGCATTCCAGTCCTTGTATCACCACCAAAAACACGAGACTTAATGATGAGTGGTTATTTAAAACCAATTTCATCAAACAGAAGGGTTCTTCTGTTGCCAAAGGACCAACCACACACCCACGTCACCAGGGCCATCCCTAGGAGAGTGCAGGGCTGGGGACATAGGTGCCAAGTTTCTGATCTGCCAGGGCGGTACTCCCCGCACTAGCTCCACCCGGGCCCTGCCCCCACTCCACTCTTTCCCCTAAGGCCCACCCTCACCCCACCTCTTTCCTGCCCAGTTCAACCCCTCCCCTGTGTGCGCTGGGCCCTCTCTTCTCTCCACCCTAGCGCCTCCTGATGCTGCAAAACAGCTGATCCACAGCAGGCGGTAGGCACTGACAGGGTGGGGGAGGTGCTAATTGGCAGGGCCTGCCAGTGGGCAGGAAGAACTGGGGAGCTGCTGGTGGCTGCTCTAGCCCCGGAGCACTGGCCCCCCCAAAGTGTGGGACCCAGGGCGGTCACCCCAATTCACTGTACCTTAGGGATGGCTCTGCAGGTCGCTATATAACTCCGATATCACCCAATAATCACGCTGTTGCCAATACTTTAGTATCTAAAATATAAAGTTTATTTATAAAAGAAAGAAAGGTGAGTTAAAATTGGTTAAAGGAATCAAATACATACAATAATTGCAAAGTTCTTGGATCAGGCTTGTAGCAGGGATGGAATAAACTGCTGGCTTGTTAAGTCTCTGGTTGCTTCCAAATCATTGGAAGGTCCTCAGTCCCTTGATTAGAATGCTCCCATTAGTATAAGTTCATAGTCCAGAGGTTTGAGCAGGAAAGAGGCCCCCCTCCCCCCAAAAAGGGAGATGTTTCCAAGGCCTTTTGTAGCTTCTACCAAATGAAGAGAAACCCATCATTCTCACTGTGTGGAAAATTACAGGTAAGAAGATGGTGCTTTGAGTCACATGGGCAAGTCACATGTCCATGTATGATTATGCTTAGTCACAGCAGAAGCTATTGCCTATACTCCAGATGGAACGTTCCCAGGAAAGTCCAATAACTCTAGATAGGCGTCTCCCATGGTCCACTGGGAGGTAAGTGTTCCTTGATGAGCCATTTAACTTGAATAGTCCCTTCGAGATGTGCAGGCTAAATACCTTGTGGGCTTTACCACAGGAGCAAACATATTTGAAAGACAGGTATAGAGACAATACGCATAACTTCAAATACAAAAATGATACATGCATACAAATAGCATAATCATATTCAGCAAATCATACCCTTTCCATAGACACCTTACTTGACATACTTTGTACAAGATTTGTTGCAATTATATGTAGTGGTAGCAACAATGATCTACATGGTCATATTTTAATCAGATAACATCACAAAGGGTGAGAGAGTACTTAAGGCGCCATGCCCATTCAGTCCTTCCCCTCTCTGTTGAAACTGCTGACAAGTGTGCCAATTAGCATCAGTTGTGGTGGTATTCCTGTCCACTAGGAATGGAAGGACCACCACCTAATTTCACATAGCCCCCTTGTATGGCTGTCAGATGGAAACCATTTTTGCCACTACTGATCTGGGCCAGTTTTGAATATTGATTTAAGAAGTGAAAGGCATAACATCATATTACCAATCTTCTAAACCATGCAGCTGCTTTATAACAAGAGAGTATATTGTTATAGCTCAGGATCTCCAGTTCTAGAATTATCTATTATTTGTGAAATGCTCAGTAAAGGTACATTGCTTCATCAGAGTGTGTGACATTACACTGTAAACTACAAGGCTGTAAAACCATGTATTTATAATGCTCACTAGATCAGGTTTGCATCCATCCATCTATCTGTCCAAGAATACATGAAGGCTGATCAGTCTTGTGACTTTATCTTCATGAATGAAGGGAAGAGGGATAACTCATAAAAAGAGTAAAGATAAAAAGTCACAAAAGATCAGCCATCATTTGTGTGCATATGGGTTGTGTAGTGTGTGCGTGTGAAAATTCCTACACACACACACACTACACATTCAGTGTGTGCATGTATGTGTGACTAGTGTGTGTACGTGTATGTATATATATATATACTCTTACACAGCCATAGAAAAACACATGTATATGTGTGCACACACTCACTAGAAGTGTGTATATATGTATAGAGTATATAGGGCGGTGTGTATACGTATATAGTACAAAGAATTGAAAGTGTTGTAGATGTCAGTGTAAAATGTGAGAATATATATGAAGCTTTAATACTATGTATGCTGTCATGTCATCAGTCAAATAAGTTGTGTATTAAACAAGAAAAAAGAACACCTGGAAATGTGTGTATAATATATACGAGCAATATATTCATTCATATACAGAAACACATACTTATAAATGAATGTGTCTATTTGTGTATATACACACACAAACAGATATGGATGTTTATATATGTCTGAGAGGCTTCTCAAAAATAATAATGAAACATGAAACAAATGTATGTTTATATTAAGTTAAATTTCTGGCATAAAGATGATTATATGACTGCATTAATGGGGACACTATGGCTCCAGTTTCACTTAACATCTGAGTTGTTCACATTAAAACATGCCTTTGGCCTGACAAGGCATTATTAACTTGCATTTAATAAAAATAAAATATTACTTTAAAAAAATTGAAAGCTGACAAATTTGATTTAAATGGATACTGAACTTCAGGCAAATGTGTTGTTTGAACTCTGCCTGCTGCACTGTAGCTGACAGGAAGCATTAAAATAATACTGAGTGGTCAATATGTGATTAAATATCACATGTCAAGCTTAGCAAGAATGTTTCTTCCAAAGAAAATTATATTGCTAAAAATAAGTGACAAATTCTAAGCAGCCCCTTCAAATCCATAAAGACATGTGAAAGAAGGGAAGCATACTTGTAATAAAACAGGATCTCTGCAGGAGAGAGAGGATATAGTATCTCCTGTACAGTGGCATATATGGCATCTACAGGTAATCAGATAAAAATGATTACACATATTGTAAACAATAAATTTCCTTTGCATTTGCCATAAGAACATAAAGAGAGGAGACAAGCTACATTTTTACACCATGTTTTCATCTGAAAGCTTTTGCTGTCATGCTGTTCTGTCTAAAGGATATAGAACATTTCTTGCTGAGCGAAGCTTGAGCTGCACTTGCAACAGAAAACTTGCATTTAAATCCAGATTTAAACTGGCTACCTGCCTCCTAACCAGGCATAGTAATAATTAATAAGAATAAATAATCAATCCCTGACATTAAAAACCTAGGGATGTGTGGAAGTCTGGGGTTCTGTCCCTGATTCAGGAATACACTTAAGCATGAGCTGAAAGTTAAGCCCATGCTTAAATCCC
>NC_057854.1:74612551-74675051 GCF_015237465.2 Chelonia mydas
GATCCGTTATTATTTCATCTCTTGCTGGTTCGTGCCCAGGTGTTACAAAAGCCAGTCTGGTCAGACGAGAGATCGGGCTGCTTTAATTTTCATAGTGGAGCGTATGCTTATTGTGAGCTAAACACCTTCCCTTAATGTTATTAAACAAAGAGAGAGTGCAATGCCTGACTTGTAAATAGATACGGATTCCTCCCTACCAGCAGCCAGCTGAATACAATCAGCAGCGCTTGAATTGTTGCTGCAAGGGAGATTCCTGCTGCTCCTCTTACGAACTGTGGCACCAAGGAACTAGAATCGGTTTAATCAAGCTACCCCTGTTTACTCTCCTAAATAAAGATCGGATGCATCCCGGAACTACTTGTTTTCCTGTGCTTCCCAGCGAGTAGCCCCTGCATCTCCCTCCTCACTAGTCCCTTGCCAAGAGGTGCTGATCTTGTGTCCCCAGCCCCGGTGGAAGGAGGGAGGTAGCAGGCTGCCCTCCTACCGATTATTTTGCCTTAATAATATGCATCGCGGAATTAAAATCGTCTGGAGCAGAAAGCAGCTATTTTTTTCACATTGTTAAACATCCCAGACAAGTCTTCCCAATTAGTGCAAAGTGTTAAACCTTCCTGCCTTCAGAAAAGAGCACGAGAGGAGAGGGGCAGGAATCGGCGAGGAGAAAAGCATATTTATTGGATTGGCATTTTTCTTAACAGCCCTTCTTCCTAATGATATTTACTTAACTGTATTTGACAGCAGTTAAGAACACGTCTCCTGTAAACAGGATCTATTCTACTTTCGCCTCCAACTGCCTGTCAGTTCCAAAGCCAATCGCAATAATAACCGCTGGATCATTTTAAATGTGGCTAAACCTACGCTGGACAAAATCAATCTGCCATTTGTTGGCTTGGAAGGAAATCACTTGCACAGTTTGACGAATTGCTTGCAATACCCTTCAGCAATCCTTAATCGCATCTCTCTTTTCCTCCCCACTCCCCTTCCTTGCAGCCCTCCTCTATATGTTACCCTTTCGCTTGGACTTCAGGTAATCTGAAATGGCACTGACCCTTCTCATCCTTCCGATTACCTTTCTGAAGCATGAACTTGGTATAAAATCACACATCAGAAAATTCACTATAATTATTTTGCAATGCCATCAGCACAGATCAATCAAGGAGGAAGCCCAGTAGTGGAATGCTCCTCGCAGCCATATCTGCGGCCAGTAGCGTCCCGCCTGACTGACAGCTTTGGTAATTAAGTGATTGTATAGACCTCTCCAACTGTTCTAACAACCTTGTCAGGGCCTGTCTGTGGACAGAACAAGCTGAAATCAATGTGCTTTCTGCTCTCTGAGCATTTCTGATCATGTACTCAGACGGCATGGGGGGGGGGGGAAGCTGACAAAAGGAAAACAGTAGCACTAAACGCTGGGATTAGTTTTTGGAGCAGAAAGTTAACTTTTTGGGCCGAGAGAGGCGGGAAAAGGGGAGGACCCACGGAGGGGGGGGGGGGACCTACCCCACTCCGTCCCAAGAAAAGGGCTTTAAGGGCTGGTAGGAAAGGGGAGGGGGGATATAAGGCCCTAGCAGTGTTGTTTCTTTTCTGTAGGGCTAAATTGTGCCCAAAGCACGTCCCCAAGTGTGGATGCCCTGGCTACCTCTGTCCTCCCATAGCGCCGGGGCCTCAGACGCCTCACCCCAGCCCTGCCACACTTCCCCCAGCCTTTTGTTCCAACTCAGAAACGTTCGGTATCTGCTCCTGCAAATGCAGCAATTAGGCGGAGGTACAATATATATTTTCGCCTGGATTCTAGGAAGAGTCTGTTGGCACAGTGTAAATGTCAAGCAGCAGCTTTTAACAAAGGGATGTTCAGACCGTTAAATTTCACAGTGCGAGGGGCTCTTTCCCTCCCGCCCCTTCCCAGAAGTTACAAATATATGACTAAGTCAACAGGATCCTGCACAGCCTCCCAGCGCCCGGGGAAGGTGGTGAAAGCCCCTTCTCCAGGCTGGGGAGTGTGTGTTGAGGAGGGGAGGGACCAGAGAGACAGCTTCTCTGCTCCTTGAGGTCTTTAAACTACAATTTGAGGACTTCAATAGCACAGATATAGGTGTGAAGTTTTTTTGTAGGAGTGGTGGGTGAAATTCTGTGGCCTGCGTTGTGCAGGAGGTCAGACTAGATGATCATAATGGTCCCTTCTGACCTAAATATCTATGAATCTACACCAGCTGCACCCTGGCAGCTCGCAGAGGCTTGCGGAGAGGAGACTCCCTTGGACTTTATTCCGAATTCCGGCTCCTAAGCAAGGCCCGCGTGTAAATCAGCAGGGGGGGAGCGCCGCTCTGTTCATTGCGGCCTCAGAGTCACTCTGAAATCGCTGCCTTGGCTGATCCCAGCGGCGAGGGAGCAGCCGGGCTGTGTGAAGCCAGCTCCCTCAGTCCAGGTTGTCAGCAGAGGGGCCTGTGGTCCTGCACTTTATAGGGGGGAGAAAGGATTGACAGCTTCCTTCCCCTTTGCTCTGGCCCTCTATTGATGCTCCGGAGAGAGAGAACGTTACTTCGGATACATCACCCCCATCGGGGAGACACTGGTGTCTAATTAGTGCTAACCGTGCACACAGGATATTGAATAATAATGATAATAATAATAATGATACAAATATTAATACTCTGGAATCTTTCCCGCGGGAATAGATTAGGATGCAGTTTTGCAATATACACACACAGTGGTTTTTTTCTGCGCTCGTCTTTCCTGCTTTGCTGAAGAAGGACAAAGGCAGAATATTCCAGCAGAGGTTTAATCTCTGAACTGTTAATATCAAACCAGGAGCCAAGATTTCCCTCCCCACCCTATCTTGTTACAGAATTGGATCCCTTAGTTATGGGCTCGCCCATTCCAATTCACATCTCCTGTTATTGCCAAGTGGGCCTCCCTCCGGGAGAAACCACGCATATCAATAATGTAGGAAAGGAAAATGCTTGTAAAACTTGGGGCTTGGGCTTCCTGGTTGAGCGGTCTCTGAGGCGTGTGTCTGGTTCCAGTCCCCAGCCGGTTGAAGCGGCGGGTTTCCAACACAGGAGAGAACAGCCAGGTTCCACTTGTCAGTGTGGGCCGTGGGAGCCCGCAGTCCCTTGGGGAGAGGCCCTGGCTCGCTGGGGCCGGACTAACGTGTGCGACCCCTCTGGCCTCCTGCCGGAGCGTGATCATTTCCCCAGCTCTCTGTCGCGCGTGGAAGGCGTCTGCGGGAACTGGCAAAGTGCGCCCGGGCCCCACCTCCCTCCAGGGGCTAAGGGAGGCTCTAGGAGGACACAGGAGGGGAGCAGCTCTCTGTGCGCCCCGGAGCACTGGCCAGCGGGCTTCCTCTGCCAAGAGCCCCGTTTGTTCCCCACGTGGATCTGCACTTGTGGCTACAAAGCCCTGGCAGGGGAAAGTAGTGTGTGAAGAGTCGCTGCAAAGTCCAGGTCGGTGGGAGGAGTTGGGGAACTTTCTCCCGTCCCGAGAGCCGCCTGGGCGTGCCACGGACAGCGCTCCTGGTACGGTGTGTTGCGGGGTAACTCTGTGGCGGCCGCTTCTCAGGGCCCGTGCCCCTGGGGAAGGCGGGCTCGTCTCGAAAGCGCTCCCTGTCTCCTGCTGGCCGCGGGGAGCCGAGAGGGCAGCAGATCTGAGCCTCCCACACACCGCAGCTACAGCGGGCAGGGATCGATAGGGTGCAAACCTCTAATCCGCTGTCCCCGCATCGACCGTCCGCTCGATACCATGATACCCTAACTGGTAGCGTTCAATGCGTTCCCCTTCCTGCTCCCGATTTAATAAAGCGATCGATTAGCGCTCAAAGTGGCGTTTTAATTAGCTGCCTGTTAATTAACATCGGGAATGAATTCTCCTCCGCTGAGTGGCACCTTCGCTCATTGCTTTGATTGCCCCCCCCCCCACAGCCCCAATAATCCGCGGGACGAAATCAACTGCCGCGCCAGTGCAGAGCTGGGCTGTGGGCAGGGAGAGGCGGCTCCGCAGCGCGCTCCAGGAGGGCTCCCGAGCGGCCTTGTTGCCCGGCCCGGCCCGGTTCAGGGTTTCCCGACGTAGGGGGAGATGTGGCAAAGTCCGCCGGCCCCTCCGCGTGAGGCTGGGAGCCAGGCGAAGAGGGCCCGCGGGATGGGGCGAGCCGGAGCCGCGCTCCCCGGCCGCAAAGCCCCTGCGGTCCGGGCTGAGGCTCCGCCAGACCTGGCAAAACCCGAGAGGTTCCCTTGCCGCGAGCCGGCCTAGCCAGGTGCAAATCGATCGCACGTCCTCCTTCGTCCCCCCGGGCGCACGCTGCCCCCCGGCTGCCAGGCAGGCCCAGCCCAGGCTGGCCGCTCCGGTTCACGCCCCTGGGCAGGTTTGACAGGACTTCTGAGGGCGAGAAACGGCACGAGCCGCCTCCCGTGGAAGGGGCAACGGGTGGGGTGCGTGCGAGCAGCCCCTCTGCGGCTTTCCTAGGGAAAGGGAATGAGAAAGTTACACGAACCCCGATCGTTGTTACTATCGGGCCCTGTGGTTGTCTAAGGGCTGTTATCCTGCTTGGGCGGAACAGGCCGAGCATCACCTCACTCCTCCAAGGAGCTGGTGGGGGTGGGACGAGCTGATCCCGGGTATTCCAGATCTGCCAAGGATAACAAAAGTCAAAAGAGAAAAACCTTCAGTTGTATGTCTCCAGTTCCTGCCTATAAAAAGTCATGGAGGGTGGGAGGGGGAAATAATTGCAGTTCTCCTTGCAAAAGATCTGCGGGCACACATGGGTTTGTGTTTTAACCTAGCAGCTGATTTCCTAGCTCACGTTGGTACAAGTGGCTCCATTAGATTTCTGTTCAGGACGAGCTGCCTTTTGTAAAGCCGTCTGTAGCGTCAGGGAGCAAAAGCGAGCACCAGAGAAGGGGAAAGTGGCATCGAAACGATCAGAATAAATCCCCACCTAGAAACAAACAAGCAAAAGTTTTAAATATGCTGCTCTAGGTCTTTTCTCGTAAACATTTCAGCTTTGACAATAATATACACGCGAATAAACAGAGAGAGCCATGAAAATAAAAGTATTAACTGTTTGTTTGGTGACATGACTTTAAGCTCTAAATCCTGTGCCCGAGACAGAGAAGCGTATTGTTATTTAAAGGATTATGCCAGTGTAACATCTTATCTCGGATCAGACATTTCCCTGGAGATAATTAGGATATACTTTTTTTGTAAATTGCAAAGAAAGATAGCAGCCTTCGTTTATTCTCTAGGAAACCTTCAGTACTTCTGGGGAATTTTCCCTACGTCGGTCATTCTCTTTCAATTTTTCTCTTAACTTTTAAAATATATAAAAGATATCTGCTTTTAATTTTTAATAGTGCAAACCTTACATGATTTATTAGAAAAAAGAAGAAAGATTTCTCAGGACAACGAACATGTTAACTACATCAGCAAAGCAGCACTAAAAGTATTGTTCTCCCTGGACCAAGATTCTTTCTTAGACAATAGATGATCTGTTGGTAACCCCTATCGCCGCCCAGTGGACAAAGGAGCCATTGCATCTCTTCCAGATCAGGCTTTCTGTTTTCAGCAACTGGACACTTAAAGACACGTGTAAATTAAACATGAATGGGGATAGAACATCAAAATCAGAATCTACCGTAGAAGCAGATGGCTATCCTTCACAGTTCACTTCCGTTACAAAGCAGACTGAGACAACTTCTGCAAAAGCAAAACACCAAAGCTAAACACAGGAGATGTGAAAGACATATTTTGTTTCCAAAATCATTAGACACCTGAAACAAGAAAATGTGTTAGTGGCTTAAAAATTTAAAGCCGTCTTTACACTTTGTAGCTCTTCAGCAGAAAGCCAGATGAAGATGAATTTAGTAACTTGACAGACATATATATAAGTTGATGCTGATAGCTCGACAGCTGCCAGAGTCAAAGTTTTGGCTTTACTAGGAAAACTTCTTAAATACTTTAGTTAAACAATTCATTCTCTGAACTGCAACGAAAATGCCATAAATATGCTCCTTGTTTAAATGCGGAAATAAAGGCCCGAACAAATCTACAAGAAGCTAATACGCAAATAATTCCTTGAATTAGATTATTCTTCGACACGGAAAAGCAGTGTAAAGTTAAATAAAAGTTGAATACGTTTTAAACAATGTTTAATTTTAAATCCACTGGTCTTAGATTTTATTTTCAACCTTTGATCTGTAAAAGAATTAATTGATTACAAATATATCGTCATGTGTCCCGTCAACTTGTAAAAAAAACCATGTAAGCTTGCAAAAATGGGAATGGTTACTTTATTTCAAGCTTACCTGGGAGGGGTAAATGGTCATAAATTGTGTTTAGGTCTTGACTACAAGCCTTGTTTTAAAACCAAAGGCAGGAATCGCTACATAGCCAACTACTGCATTGCTTTTTCTTTAGATCTATACTTCACAGTGGATTCCGCTTTAAAAGGTCTCCTTAGCTGCCGTTTGAATCAAAGCCTCCCTTTCCACGAAAATGTAATTAATAAGTCTTAAGAGACTATATCCTGCATAGGTTGTTTGCAAGCGGGCAGATGTACATGTTGGCCCGGCTTGATTCCTTACCGGAATAAATGCTATCCCTTCTACATTTCCTCAGCCACTGGGTCAAATTCCTGATTTCTTTGCCCACGTAGTTAAATATTACGAGTCAATAACATTTCTAACCACACAACACAAGCTGTGCTATGGGCGGTTTTTTCACTCTTCAGTCATGTTAGGCGTATAAACCAAACCGAACCAATCTGAAATGAATTATTTATACAGGATTTGGAATAATTGATTTTTGTTGTGCTATCACTCAGTCTCCTATGTTATGTGTTTTCCCTGGCGGCACCAATCTTCCTCCAACTTTTAATGCGGATATTTCTTTAGGAAATGCGCCGCGGCGGAATGCTGATGGCTTCGATCCCTGCAAATAATGCCCCGAATCAATATTTTTTTAAAAGTATAAATTCGAGAAAGAACATGATCCAATGTCATCACTGCCACCCAGTGACATATTTTCGGCAGTTAATAGTAAATGCCAGGAGGAGAGGGCTGCTGGACAGATGTAACAATGAATGCTGCAGTTCTGCACGTAGGATTAATGATCTCGGTAGTTTTATGCAGGAATTTTCATGATTAAATAGAATATCATAAAAAATACCGACCTTTAAGGCTGCTTTATGCCTAACCCAGCAATCCATCAATAACTACGATGAATCTCAGCTTGACCTATGGCAGGAGATTGTTAAAGAGGGGCTTGCTATGATGGGGTAGCCAAAATAAGAGGAGGCTTTCAGCTAACAGTGAAGAGCCATCACAGCAAATCTTTTTCTGTACTAACAAAAAGAAAGCTCTCTACAGACACCTGTCCACAACGAAGATTATCTCAGACCTGGCTCAGGTACTTTATTTACCCATTTTCTTTCTTCTTTTTTTCCCTGTGGCGTTCCACTGAACTAGTGAACTGTCAGTTTTAGCTTTAATGCCTCTCATCTAGCACATTGTCTAACGCTATCAGCGAACATTACGCCTCTAAATATCGTACGTTAGTTAATCCTGTTTCACGTCCCCCTATTATTCTTCCTGTATCTATTTCCGTCGGCAAGGATGCAGCCCCCACATAAAAGCCTTCTGCCACCTCAGTGAATTCACCCATCCCTTGATTTCATATTGTCAGTTAGACTCATTTCAATGTATAAGTCTGGCAAAAAAAGATGATTTTTTTTTGGTCGGGAGGGAGAGAGAGTCATAGATAATTAAAATGCCTTGTTATAATATTTTTGAAATATATTTTCCTTTGCCTACTTTATTTTTTAATTAATGTAACTTAAGGAAAAAGCTCGGAGACTTTAATTGCCATTTGATGTGGTAAGAAATATATTCTTGCAGGCTGACATGGCAGTGATGCCAGCACGGTTTACCTTAGATTCATGGGGTCCTTAAAATGGTAATTCGAAGTAAAATGTAACTCAAAGAACTTTGAATCATTCATTAGCACCTTATAATTACTCTGCTAATTAGGTTGACACGGTACTTAATCAGGAGTAATACGACGTCTTGTCACTGGCAGTTCCCATTACTCTGACATTCAACAAGAGACAGGTTGGAGTCGTCCTAGAGAAATTAACACAAGTTGATGTCCTCCGAAGAACCAGTGGAATAATTTCCTGCAGTCCCAGGCGAATCGACAGTAACTATTCCCTCTCCAACTGAAACGCTAAAACAAGAGAAACCCGAGAGAGCCCAAAGGGGCTAACGAATTCAAGCAATACCCCCGGACTCGGGGAAGCCAGAACGGCTGCAACCGAGTCACTAAACTGGGAGGACATTTGTGCTTCTGTTCTATTAGTAAATCCGGATTAATTGGCATGCATGCTCTAACTGGAGACTGCTTTGGGTGCCGCACTGGCTTCTTCTATTTTCTTGACAGGCTTCGCGCTCCTTTTAATTTTTTCCCCTTTGGAGAGCAGAAGCCTTTTCGCTCAGCTCAGAACTGAACCCCCCCTGTTTCCTAGTCAATAAATGCAAAGCATTTCCCATCAACCTGGCGTGCGATGGAAACCTGAGCACCTGCTCTCACAGGCTAGCCAAGGGACTACAAAACACCAGGAGGCGAAGCCAGGAAATAAGTCTCTTGAAAGTTTTTGCCCATGTTCTCATGGGGTCCTTGTCATTTATTTTCCCATCTATGTCTGCTACCCTTTTTAGTTTCTATGGCAGGTGTGAGTTTCAAAAGAGTGGGTCGAACAGGCTGGGATAGCTACACTGGATTTCCATGCTGCCCTTTCCCCCCCATCATCACCTCCCCCCTCTGTTACTCGATCTCACCTCTTAAACTAATGGGCAAACCATCCCCCCCCCCTGCTTTCTCTTCCCACACGCTGCACTTTATTGCTATGTGTAATGGTGGTGGTGATCACCGCTACCGCGGCTGATGACTGAGGCGGCGGTGCGCTCTGGAACCAGAGTGGAGACCGACTGGAGAAGGAATCCTGGAGACCCTATAGCCGACCAGCCCCGGCTCGGAAATTGACAAGGGCCCCAGAGCCCACGCTCATTGGCTGCCGCTCCTCGGCGTCAGCCGGGGCCGCGCGGGCCGCCAATGGGGGCTTGTGCCGGCTGGCGGAAAAAACCCAGGGTTTATAATAAAGCGGAGGGGGGACGCGGCTGGCAATGGCCGTGACGTCACGGGAGGGAGTCGCTGGAGCCGAGAGGAGCCGGGCTGCACCGGGAAGAGCGCGGCAGTGGCCGGGGTCCGTCCCGCTTCGCGTCTCCTGCCGCCGCCGCCGCCGCCCCCCGGCGCCGCGCCTCAACTTCCCGAGAAAGTTCACTAACTCCGCGGCGGCCCCCGGCCCGGCCCCGGGCGCCCTGCCGCCTCCTGCGGCGGCTGCCGCCCGCTGCGATGCCACCTAGCCGGGCGACCCAGCCCGGGCTGGCCACGCTCCGGTAGCGCCCCGTGAGCAGCACGGCCAACCCCACGTGTGTGTGTGTGTCCGAGCGCACCACCTGAGCCTGCTGCCCGCGCCTTCTCCGTCCTCTCCCCGGTCACTTCCCCCCGCCCCCCCCGGCTGGGGTTTGTTTCTTTCCTAGTCCCGTGGCTGCCCTTCCACCAGCCCGTCTTGTCGCCATCCCAGCCCCCCCCCCCCCACTTTCTGTTTGTTTGAAAGACACTGACATTCTCGTTGCTGTTTTATGTATTGATCCGATTGTGGCGGTGACTCGAGCCTCCCGAGCCCCGGCTGGAGGACTGGGATGAAGGCGCCTCTCTGAGTGACCACAATGGAAGGATCTAGCGGGTCGAGCTTTGGAATAGACACGATTTTGTCTACGAACGGCTCAGGCAGCCCCGGCATGATGAACGGAGACTTTCGCCAGCTCAACAGCGATGCCAGGACTGCGGATTTTAGAAACCAGGCCACCCCGTCCCCTTGTTCGGAGATAGACACAGTAGGGACGGCTCCTTCGTCCCCCATCTCCGTCACCATGGAGCACCCCGAGCAGCATCTGGTGCAAGAGCATCACCATCTCCATCACGGCCAGCAGCAGCAGCAGCAGCAGCAAAGTTTGCAGCAATCACCCCAACAGCAACAACAGTTGGGCTCGGGCAACTCTGCCCCCAGGACTTCCACCTCTTCTTTTTTAATTAAAGACATTTTGGGCGACAGCAAACCGCTGGCGGCTTGTGCACCTTACAGCACCAGTGTCTCCTCTCCCCATCACACCCCAAAACAAGAGGGCAACGCAGCCAACGAGAGCTTCAGGCCAAAACTAGAGCAGGAGGACAGCAAAACCAAACTAGACAAACGCGACGATACGCAGAATGATCTCAAATGCCACGGTGAGTATATTACCCCAGCCGCCTCTACCGCTTCCGCCATGGCTTGTGAGCAGCCTCTGTCGTGACAGGGTTTCACTCTGATTCCTAATAACACTAATGCTATTGATTAATAATAACCTTATGGTATGACTCTCCGGTGGCCAGTATTGTACACAATTTGATATGGGAAGCGATTCAATTCCCTGGTCACATTTCTGATATTTTAGGAGCTGTAACAAAAAACAAAAACAAAAACCCCAAACAAACAAACAAACAAAAAAACCAAAACCAAAAAAATCCCACCAAAAATAGTAAAATCCAATCCTCTTTAAATTATTGTCTCTGATTTTTTTTTGTTTAAATATCAGATCCCTGGAGAAATAAATCTTTTTTTCTCTTGCTGGGGAGCCCCTCTTTTTTTAGTTTAGTTGTTTGGCAAAAAAAAAAAAAAAAAAAAAAAGTCTGACCGTTTGTTTCTTTTTAAACTTGGATGCATTTCTTCTTTTTTAAACGCTAATCCGTTTAAATGACACCAAGCACAGAGGTTTAGCAGCACTTAATTTAATAGGACAAATTTCCAAGCAGATCTAAAAGTAGGTAAGAACTTTTCACTAGATCACGGTAGAAGGCTTTTTACATTTTATGAGCTCCCAGTGTTTTCCTATGCTGGGATGGGATGTTTCTCTTTTTCGAATTGTGTACACCTGCGGAGTCTGCAATAGTGGGGTATTTCCTGTTTTAAATATACATATATATGCGTGTGTATGGGCGTGGGGGTTATATTTAAGAAGATAGCTGCCCTTTGAAAAGCCTTTTCCTTAATTTATGCCGAAGAAGGATTCTCTGCTTTCTGCAAAATGGCTTTGCACGAGGCACACTTTAAACTATGCGGTGAGAGGACACATTTTCCTAATTTTACGCCATTCACCTATTTTGCCATGTTGTGCGATGAATAATAGAAAGACGCTCATGTGTGCCATTCATTTTGCTATTTTAACATTAGCATAAGAGTGCCCAAAACAGATGAACAGTCTGGTCTGGCGATTTTTTGTGCACCAACCTCCCCAGTGGGTCAATTAGAGAGATTATTGTTCTTCCTGCAGGGAAGATCAAGGAGCGCTGCAAAAACTGGTACAAACAGAGATGGATTGACATATCGATTTCCCAGCATTTCAGCAAAAAAACCAAAGTTGACAAATAGAATCCGGAAATCTTAGCGCTGTCACCAGGACGTGCTCAGCAATTTGAGCTCAACTTGGTGCTTGGGTGACATATCCTGTCGGAGGCATTAGCACATCTGATGCGCTCGCTGTTCTGCACTTTATTTTAACCTCCCCCAAGTGCACCTGAAAGGGGAAAACCTTACCCCAGAAAGGGGGACTGTTTGTCGGCTGCATAGAGAGAAATCGCCAGACCCTCCTGTCAAACCCACTTAGACACGTAGGTACGAAAAGGCATCAGCTAAATTAAGGGATGTCCTTGGAGTCCTGAATGCAGCAGTCAGATGATAATCAACTCTAGAAAGAAATCGACTTTGCCCCGAGTCCCAGACCCCGAGCAGCCTTGCCTTGGGTTGCTGCTTTAGACCCTGTTTCTAGTGTTGTGCTTGTGAATTGTTCCTAGGGACAAAAGAAGAGGGCGACCGGGAGATTACAAGTAGCCGGGATAGCCCCCCAGTCCGAGCGAAGAAACCTCGGAAGGCGAGGACGGCCTTTTCGGACCATCAGCTCAATCAGCTGGAGAGGAGCTTCGAGCGGCAGAAGTATTTGAGCGTGCAAGACCGCATGGACCTGGCTGCGGCTCTCAACCTGACCGACACGCAGGTCAAAACCTGGTACCAGAACCGGAGGTAAGGGAGGCGGGCAGACTCAAGGAGCTCCGCCTTCCCCCCCCCCCAAAAAAAACCCAATTTCCCCAAAGCCCCTAAAAACAGAGTTGCCGCTCAGACAGTCTGAGCTAAACGGTCTGAAGGCCGGGGGAAGAAATACACCCCACCTCTCCAGGCAATCCCAGTGAGATCTGGGCAGGGAGCGCAAACATCTGTGACTGTTGGTAGATGGCAGAAAGGAACAACCCCCCCATCCCCCAATACACACACACACTCTCTCCTTGCCCATGCTAGAATAAAGGGAGTAGCAACGTGCCTAAAATGAAATTAAATGGACAGGTAAAAGGAAGGATAATAAAGTCAAGAAGTAAACGCCTGGTGTTAGCGGCTGCAGTCGCTCTCGAGGAAAGGCCAAGAAAAGCCAGGGAGGCGCCCGTGCAAGTTGCCTGCGCTTGACAGTCTAGTCAGTCAACAAAGTGGCTAATTAATAAAGCAGCGCGTATAAATGTGAACGAATACACACATGAATAAGTAACGGCTAAATCTTGATTGCAAAACTGGGGCCACGTCCTTCTTCCTGTGTCCCAGGCACCTACCTACCGGGAGAGAAATCCCGCTGAAACAGTGTTGCTCTGGGCATGCCTCTGTGGCCCGTTTGGCCGTCGCGGGGTTGGCGAGGATTTCCCCGTGTGTGCTCTTAGGACAGGGACTAGTGAATCGCGGGTTAAAAAAACAAGACAAAAGTGCTTGGTTTCCATTTGTCCGCGCTGTGAAGCCGAAGAGGCAAGTAAGCGTATGTGTTTTCTGATCGCGGCGGACTCGGTTGGGAAACCGACGTCCAGTTGTCATCTTTGCCGTAATTTTCTGTCTCATTACATACGGTTTCAGCCACCCTAATTCTGTCGGAAAACATTAGTGTCATTTGTATCCAATCTAAACAGGGCGCCATGTTTATTAATTGTGCTGGGATTGCAGTGTGTGTGTGTATCCACCAGCTCACATCTCGCAAGGCATCTCACTGGGCTTCGGCACAGGAAGGGCTTCGGCAAGGGGGAAAGGCCGGGACACAAAATTGTTGAAATATTGTGTCAGGAGAGCGAAAATACCGTGTGTGCCGCTATAAACATGCTGCCAAACTAAGAGTCAATATTTTTTTATAGCGGGATCCCTGCTGTCTAGAAATGAAAGCATTTCGCCCTTCTTTGTTAGATATTTTCCTGCGTCTTTATATTGCAGGAACGGTTTGATTATTATTATTATTTATTTTTTAGTTCGGTTTTTAGGATGCAGGACCAATCAGTCCCTCAGGTTTCGTGACACTGCAAAGTTTGAAGGCACAGACACCTGCGATTCTAGAACGTCGCACTCCGGAAAGCCTGCAAACGGAAGGGGAAACTGTCCCCTGGATTTCATTTCATTTCATTGTGCGTGTGGCTAAACCCCAAGGACCTGAGGTCGATTTCCCCGCTGATTTGTTTGCCAGGGCAGGATGGCGGAGCAGACATTCGGGTTGCAAAGGAGAGAGAGAGAGTGTGCGTGTGTGTGTGAAAGAGAATTTTCAAGGACAGGTAGGGTTTGGGGTTCACGTCCCTGGGGAACTCTTTCGGCCCTTGGAAACGGAGCAGCCATGGCCGGGGTCTGGTCCCGGGCTAGCTCTAGACCTGTGTGCTCCTTCTCTTCCAGGACGAAGTGGAAGCGGCAGACGGCGGTGGGACTGGAGCTGCTGGCCGAAGCCGGGAATTATTCCGCTCTCCAGAGGATGTTCCCTTCTCCCTATTTCTACCACCCGAGCTTGCTGGGCAGCATGGACAGCACGACAGCGGCTGCAGCGGCCGCGGCCATGTACAGCAGCATGTACCGGACTCCCCCAGCTCCGCACCCTCAGCTCCAGCGGCCCCTCGTGCCCCGCGTGCTCATCCACGGCCTGGGGCCCGGGGGTCAGCCCGCTCTCAACCCCTTGGCCAGCCCTATCCCGGGTACCCCGCACCCCCGGTGAGAGCTCGCCGCTGTCCCAGCCGCTAGCCCCCCTCCTGCCCCCATAAAAACCGACCACCAAAAGCAGGAGCTAAGCGACTGCGGGGGAGATAAAAGGGGGCCAGGAGCTTCTGAAGGCAGCCAAGAGCCAGCCCCGGAGACGATTCAATCAGAGCAGGGACTTTTGAACCATGAACCCAGAGCCGATCCAGTAAGTGAAACAAACCAACCCATCGAACACACCTCCAGGGCTTGCGAGACGGAGCAATGATTTAGGCAAGCTCGGAACGGGAGACAGCGGGAGGGAGGGAGCCAGACCCGAGCCCGCAGAGACTCTGGAGGACCGAGGGATACAAAGAACAAACCCAACCTCCCGTCCCTCAGCGCGGAAGACCAGGGGTAACGGAGAACTTTGCACTGATTTCTCATGACCTTTTTTCTAATTGAAAAGCGGCATGCTCCGTAATCTGAAAGGAAATGTACATTTGAACAGACTGAGTGCGAAGTGATATATCATATTTATTATATGTTGTCAAAAATTCACTTATATACCTTACTAAAAAAATACATGATTTCTCCCCCCTCTCCCTTTTCATGTCTTTTTGAACTCAGTAAAATAAATGCTTAGGTGACAAAATATAGATTTTTTTTTTTGTGACTGAAAATTACCAAAAAAAAAAAAAAAAAAAAAAAAAAAAAAAGAGAGAGAGAGAAAGAAACCAGAAATAAACTATCTTTTTGTAACAAAAAAATGGAAATCTAAGTAAGCTAATTTTACTGAAGTTAACTGATGCAAGAAATTCGGGTGCCCAGACCAGAGCCCGTCGTTTTAGGGCCACTGTTCAATGATCTGTAAGATTTGTATGTTTGGTTTCTATATTTTTAAAGTCCTACCTACCCGAGCCCTTAGTTTAAATATCGTCAGGTGTGTTTTTTTTTTTTTTAAAGCTGATGGTTAAGATAATAGTGTGGTGATTTCTTTTGTTTGCGGGATTCAGTCTTTCCGGAGCTGCATGAGGGACAGACAGACAGATGCTTTTGAAATGATCATTTTGCTGCTCTAGCTGTGGTCTGTTCTCTCTCTCTCTCTCTCTCTCTCTCTCTGTGTATTTCTCCCTTTCTCCCCTTCCTGAATATTTAAGAAGCTGACGAGGAAACTGAATGGTTTGCAAGGTTGGGCGGCCTGCTGCCTGGGAAAGGGGACTGTGGTCCCTAGCCTAGCAGCTGTTCCAGAGCAGCAGCATGCTTGGGGGAAGCGAGCAGGACAGCCAGCAAGCGCGAGGCGGCTGACTGTGAGCAATTAGGAGCCAGCGAGCGAGCGAGAGAATCAAGCCAGATCTAGCCCATAAAACCTTGCAGATCTTTGATCTTCTCTCTCGTCGCCGGTTTCACTCTTCAGCCAGAGCCGCGCCGGCTGAGCCCACTGAAATCTCGTCCTGCCTTTTGTTTTAGCGCTCTTAAATCCAGCCCTGCGTTCGGGGGTGAACCCGCCTCATGGCTCCTTTCCGCTGTGGGGAGAGGGGGGTGCCAGCGCTGGACCTGACCAAACCCAAGCGCCAATAGAGGCTCTGCCGTGGGGGGAGGAGTAGAAAGGGGGGGACGGACGGACGCGCAGAGAGCTGCTGACCTTGCGAGCGGGTCTGGGGTGGTGACCTAGGAAAACTGAAAGGAGGTAAAGGTAAACATCCCAGATGCTCGCCTTTCTTCCAGGCCCTGCGAGAGGCAGGGAGCTGCAGCCAGTCACAGGTTGTAATTTGCAGCCTGGCTGCCGCTGCCCGCCTGCCACTCTTTATCCGCCTTCCGAGCCAGCCAGCCCCGGCCTTCGGAGGTGAACACAACGCTGGCCCCCCGGCGCCCCGCAATCGGAAAGATATACAGCAATTACCTATCAAACATTCATAACGCCCAGGGTGCTGGCCTCCTCCCAGGGCTGCGCTGGGCTGGCTCGGTGCTGTGCGTTTCCTCTCCAAAGAAAGAGCCTGCGGGCACATTTATTTGGGCTTTGCTAATTAGCGAATGGTTTGCTGATTTCTCTGCTAATAAATTTGCGTTAAAACCATATTGACCTCTGCCTTGATCTAACAAAAGGGGAGAGAGGGCTCGGAAACGCCTACCTCATTTTCTGCCCTTGTCACAGCGGACTCTGACAATTACCCAGCGTCTGTGCAGGGGCCAGCGATATTATACAGAGCAGCAGCCCTGCTTAGGCCACAGACTCAGTCGAGTCCTTTCTTACTAGGTCTTAGAAATTAATAAGAGTCACCCCCCATAATTTAGATTTAGGACGAGGAACAGGCTCCCGGTAATGTGGGACTCGGGCCATTCTATTTACCCTTTATCTGAGCACACGTTAGAATGAACTCGTGTCCTAGGAAGTGTGCAAAGCCTAGAATAATGCAAAATCAGTCCATGTTTAAAATAGTGCTAATTTAAAGCTGAGCCAAACCAATTCGAGATGATTCCATTGGCTTCATTAATATTACTACCCCCCCCCAAACCATTCGTTTTGTTCATGTTTGTCCACGTCAATTCTGAAAGTAACAAAGGGGGGAAAAAAAACAACTTTAGCCAGAATAGCTTGTGTTGCCCGAGTTGTCCTTTCAGTGCTGCAGAAACGAGTCAGCTGTGCTTTCAAAATGACATGTTCGATCAGGAAAGTTATGGCAGAATTCAAATACCAGTTTGCATCGCATTTTAATCTATTTAAACTTTTTTTTTTGTATTTCTCTCACCTCAGGATTTCACTAGTACAAAGTTTAAAAACATTTTGTTAGAAAGAAAGGAAACATTTTTAAAAGAAAGATTATTTTGCTGCTGGATTTTAGGAAATGTGTTTGAATGTATATTTCATTTTTTATTTTTGGAATGTTAGACAACTTGTGAAATGTACTTTTAAGGGAAACCCTGCTCGCCTTCCTCTCTCCGTGTGTGTAAAGGGAGCAGGATTTGAGTAGGAATAGCTACGGTTTAAGATACGCATTTCTTTCGCTTTTCCAAATGTTACAAAAGCATGCCTGAAGTTAAATTTAAATGCGCACTTGCTGATAATTTTGATTGCTCCTTGTTTAAATTATAAAAAAATATCACTTAATTAGAAGCATTTGCTTGCTTCTGAAGCTAATTAAAATAGGCTTTCTTTAGAAGAAAGGACTCAGTTACATGTTTTAAAAGCTACAGATGCACACTCATTTAAATTCAATCAACCAGTACAAAAAGCCCTGGCGCAATGTCGTGAATGTGCAAAGTTGGTCTTTCTTTTTGACTAACAATCGCCTGCGTAAAATTTCCAAGGAACAGGCAAAGGAAAGATTGTTACTTTGATTTCATTGCCTCCAGCAAATACACCCAATAGCTATGTAAATATTTTTGTTTTTTTGCTCCACCTCCGAAAATAGAGAGGACACGACGGAAAATTAGTTTCCTTTATTTTTTTTTGTTGACATTTATTTGTACATTTCTAGTGGAATATTTTCCAGTCAACTACTAACTTATTTTGCTCCAGTAGAACCTGCTTCTTTACCTCACTGAAGAGTTTTCTGAAGTCCCCCAGTTAAATAAATACTTTACAATTTCAAATGTGTCCCTCGCATTCAGACAAAGTTTGTTCTCGCACAGCCATTTGATTAAAAACAATCTTTTGAAAGCAGAACGTCACCCCTTATGTTAACCATTTGCAATTCAAAGTGCTTTAGCGTTTACCCATTAGGTATATAAACAGAAAGTGGACTCAGAGAATCTCTGTACACTTGCATGATATCTAGCTGTCTATTGCCATTCACCGTTGTTTTGAATCTGTCCCAGGAACAAGCAGGCCTCTCCCCCCGAGTGAGTGCGGGCGAAAACACACACGGGCGTGACCGGGCTGTGCTCTGCGTTTGCTTTGCTGTGGAGTCCTAGCTCCAAGAGGTTCGGGGCTGCCCGGGGACCTCCTTCCCCGACCAGCTATTTTTACCCTTGGAGACACTGGGTCAGTCACTAGACCCTGGCGCCCTGCAGAAGGGCCTTTCTCAGCTGCTGCACGGGCACCTGGAAAAGCTCAACGCGTTCCCTTCCCACGCCTCAAACAGGCGTGTTATGTGCGCGCCCTCCTTTGGCACCCGCACCCCAGCTGAGGCAGAGAGCAGAGCTGTGTTTCCCCCTTCTCCTATCCCGCCGGCCAACATCGCAAAGCTCTGATAATAGCAGAGCCCCTTATTTCCTAGGACTCGTGCAAAGTAACCGGGGAGACATTTTAATTTGCTGCACGCGGCGGAGCGGCTCTTGTGTTTCCCTAGCCTGAGATGGCACATCTGTGTTTGCATTCCCCCCCCCCCCCCCCCCCCCCCCCAGGGATCTCTGTCCCTCTGCGGAGCGCGGGGGAGAAGCCGCTTGCAGCACCAGAGACAGCTCCGAGGGCCGGCGCAGTCACTGCAACTGCGCGCTTGGGCCCGAAGGCGCTGAAGTTACAGGACCCCGTTATTATTCGCGCGCGTGTGTGTGTGTGTGTGATTGACTTACAAAGTGCTCTCTTGCAGCATTTCCTGATTAGCTGTTAAGTCCGAACAGGGTCACATTCCAAAGAACAAAATCTTCAGATCAATGCAAGTAATTTGAAAGATCTCTGGGTAAGTAGTTCTCAGTCATAAATCAAGTTAAACCATCACTGTTTAATAAGTTCTTAGACAAAGACGGTTTCATACAAGTTGGTGGCAAACGATTATGAAGAGCTGAAATAAAGCGGCAGCTCAGGCTGAAACAGACTCAATTTGCTAAACAATCAGTGTTTTCACTTCTAGGATCAAAACCGTCTGATTCACGATCAAAACATAAACGAAGCAACACTCATGCATGCGTTCAGCCAAACCTCTGCTATCCGGATATGCAACACAGGGACCGCTGCAGCTCAAAATAATTTAAAAAAACTTCGTCTCATGTATCGTTATGAGAAAGAATTAGAGTAAAAAGAAGGCACAAAAAAGAGGTCCAGTGATCCTAAAAATCCCTTCGCTTTGTTTGTGTTTGATTTCTTCTTTAAACTCCTAATCTGTTTGTTTGTTTCACTTTGTTATGGGATGAAATCATGGATATTAGAGACAGAAAAATCTTAGCGTTTTCGGCTGTTACTCTTCACTTTATTTTCCCCTTACACTTTATAGGAAAGGAAAATGGAACAGATTTTGATCTCAGTTTCATCGCTCTAAAGCAGGGATTTAACTCTACTGACGCCAATGGAGTCACTTCGGATTAACACCAGTGTGTCTGAGATCAGAATCTGGTCCAATATTTCTTTGGAGATGTCGTTTTCTACCCTCATTAAAGGTATCAATCAGTTTCTCTCAATGTGCATGTGGGGTTGGGATTTTCATGGTTTGTTTTGAAGAAATATAAATACCAAGAAATGCCTGTAGAGTTCTTTCATCCTGCCCCGCTGGCCCAAACTCGCCAGTTGATTTATGTCTGAGTTTTCCTGCAATCAGGTCCTTTTGTGTAGGATTCCTTTCTTTTCTGGCATTAACTATCTCTGCTAGTTCTCGGGGTAGGCAGTACAGCAGCAGAATCCTACACAACAGTTAATTATGACCTATATTGATTATCAGATTATCCATCTCTGTAGGGAAACTAAAGAAAACAATATGGTGACAGATTTCTTCCGGAGAAGAATCTGCAGGTGAATGGATTGGATGGTTTCATTGGATTGGACTGGGGGAGGTTCCCCAACGAATAGTTAATTCAATGCTTCTGGTACTGAGTCCTTGATCTTATGTTTGGGGGTTACTGAAGAATTCTCTGGGTTGGCCAATAAAGCCTATTGCAGCTCTTTCAACACCCGTAGTTGAAGAGGTTGTGTGCTTTGGGGCACTCAGGAATATACTAGCGGTCATGATCAAGAGATGTTTGCTGGCATTTTGGCTTACACAGCACGTGTTAATACACTATGGTAAATAGAGCCTACCTGTAGATTATGAATCAGAGCGTCACACTGAAAAACCTAACTCTTGTTTTTAATCTTTGGGATTTTCTCCCCTTTCCAGTGCTTCCCTTTGCAAACATTCACATGACACCGCTATAGCAATGTACCTTGTAAATCACCTTTTGAGCTAAGCCTTATTGTGTTAGAGATTTAATACAATGATTTGTTATTAAAAAAATTCCGAGGTAGCTGACGTTGGGTGGATCTTGAACTATTTTAGGTGGTTTGTAGAAAGGATGACAATGTTAAGAACGCCGCTCATACCCTAGTGTAATCGTGCATCGCCTTGTGGCGATGAAGCATGGATTGTGTAGAATCTCTTAGGTGTAGGATTTCATACGTTTTATTTTCATTGTATTATGCCATAAAACCAGGGTCTCTATGTGATCTGTGAGAGTTGCCAAACCATTTTCCCCGTCACAAGTTGGTGGAAAAGGGCAAATTTAAATTAATGGCTTAGATGCTGCCCCCTGGGGCACCTGGACAACTTCCATGAAGAAATAAGGGGCCAAATCCTTTCCCCTATACTCAGATAATCCCACAGAAATGGTATAAAACCAGCAAGCTTTGTCCCATACTTTTGATAAGGTTTTATATTGTGGACTCAAAATATAACTTAATCCCATAGCATCTTCACGTGAAACTGCCTGGTAAGTAAACAATGATCCTAATGTGTTAACGATTTGTTAAGGAATTGGCAGGCAGAAGACAAACCTTCTGATTATAATTTTACTTGTTTTCAGAAATGTGCCTACATATGACCTCTGAACTTTGATCTGACCTGCTGTCTGCTGTTATTGACTAAAGAATCAGAATTTTTTCTTTGGCTGGAAAATTCTCAACTGGAGCAAAATTACCACTTGGAAATATATTCTAACAGAGACCTCATCACATTAAAATATCACTTTCATATTCATATGGCCTATTTTTCACAAGCCGTTCTATTAATGGAAACTTACAATCGCATATCCCCAAAATTAACAGAGATTTCAAAGGGACAAAAATAACTTGCTTTGCATTGACATCTGTTAATTACAGGAGTCACTTACTTCTAGTTTCCATTCAAAATCATTACAGTTCTAATTGATGATGAGTATGATCATGATTCTTGATGGACTGATCTGCAACAGAGCTTACTCTCCAAAAGTAAAACAAAATCTATATTCAGAAATGTGCTTTGGTCAGTGAAAACCCTGCTCTTCCACTGAGTAACCATGAGTCCAGGTTGCATTCAGTCAAGGTGTACTACAGAATAATGCAAACTATTTCAGGCTCTGTTTCTGGCCCATGTTGCTATTATACATGCACTTGTTCCTAACGTTCATTCCTTCTGTTCTTTTCAATTGTCAGGAATCCTGAATTTACAGAAATATTTTTTGTTTTGAAGAACAGATTGAATGAAATGACAGCCAGGCCAGGTTCCTACTGGTAAAGGCCTCAGCTTATTGCCACCCCAGAACTCTACCTTTACTGGGTAGCAGACACTGTTTCTCAGGACTCATTTCCTTCTGCTGCACAATACCTGCCCTGGCTACTATGGAGTAATTGTACTGGTAGAAGGCGCAGGAATTGTCACCTTCCTAGGGCAGTTGTTCACCAAAAGATATTTATCAGGATAAACGTCAATGAGAATGGTCCACCCCTCCTCATTATATGAGGCATAAGGAGTACTCTAGTTTTGGTAAATGCAGTTTAGACAATTAGAGATCCCATGGGGAGGGACGGACTCTGTCATTCATTCAAGTGGATTCAAAAGATGACATCCAAAGTGGAAAGAATGGAAAGTTCTGTAATATACAAAAAGACATTTTCAGCATATGGACTTACATGGCCATAATTTACATAGATGGCTTCTTTGGATGGGTCAAGTGACCCATCTCGTCAAACCTAACGATTCTAAGAAGCAAACCTTAAGGTGACATATAAAAATTGCAAAAAAACCAGGAGTACTTGTGGCACCTTAGAGACTAATCAATTTATTACAGCTGCTATCCTGAAACCTGTCCTTATCTAAAAATTGGTGATTTACTTGTCTGCTGCCATTAGCTAGGAGTGTAGGGTTAAAAACAAGAGAGTTCTTTGTATTTAAATATGGCTTTCGTTGGAACTGTAAAGCCTGTGAAACGAAGGCCATCTTTGTCCTTGCCACAGTTCTTCAGTCTCTTTCACGCAAAGGATACTTAGGGAAAATCCTGGCCTCGTTGAGGTCAATGGGAGTTTTGCCACCGACTTCAGGGTTTCATCCGGAGGTATTTATAACAGGAAAGAACGTTGCCGGTACTTTGAATGCGATGCGAAGTGAGCAATATCCAAAGAAAAGCGTTTGCAAGGGATTCTTGACTTAAAGAGTTGCAAGCACACGCGAGCACACGGATTTTAGAAGCTGTTTTATATTGCATGTGTCTCAACAGGAATTGCACAAGAAAACGTGGCTTATGTGAATTTTGGTTTTATAGACGTGTTGGTGTCATTTTATGGACGCTTCCTTTAGACCGAGGCAAGAGCCAAGGCTAGGGCACAGCGGTGAAAGGCTACAGGAGGACTCAGCAGCCTGGTAATGGGCTAGCTGACCCTTTCATCGCTAGGTCTTTGGTTTGCATTCAGCACTGCCCAAAAGTCATCAGCGTCCTCTGAAAGCTGTTAGCAGATGTGAAATGAGTTAGTGGGCTCCATTTCCTAGTGGAGCGCACAACCTCCAACGCGTGAGATCAAGGCTAAATGGGCACGGAGGCTGATCCGCCCTACTGAAGGTATGGTAAGCAGAGGGTTGAAACACCTGACGGGGCTTGCCTAGCCGCTTTCTGTGCTGTGACTGAAGGGAGGGCTTCATCTGCCCGGGCTGTCTGCCCAGCACTAAATTCAGGTAAAGAGAGAGGCGTGCTACAGCAATCGCCTACCCTTTCACTGACATGACACACATTAACCGTAACACAGAAGTTCCAAGAGAATTGTCTTGTTCCCTTGTCTCCAGGAGCCCATGTAGGGCGCTTTAATTGCCACATTTTCAAACCGATGTAATGGTGGGGATGTCTTCGTAATTACCTTAATGAGATAACACCTTTCCTTCCTTCAACCTACTCATTATCGCGCTTCTTGTTCAAATTCCAGCTACAAAGAGCTATACTTGTTTAAAAAAAAATCTGAAATTTGTTTTAGGTCTCATCCCCTTCAAATAATCACATTACATGGATCTTTACCATATAAAGCAAGACTACACATCCGATTCTAAGAAAGGATGGATAGAAGTAAACTAAACATCTGGGTGCCCCTTAATTATTCTTGGCTGGCTTCTTTAGCTTGACCTGTGGTGATGCTAGGGTGTCAAAGTGATGAATTTTAAGATGTTGGGCTGTGAAGACGTGCAGCTGCAACACTGATGGATTTAGCAAGGGATGGTAACAAGGTTAGCTGCATGTGAAGTGTGAATTGAGATTTTTGCAAAGAGACTGTGATTGCAGATGGGCATAATGTTGTACCCTTGCATGAAATCTTGCTATTATTGTATAATGGTCAGACAGAGTGTGAAATGACTTATTACTTTACTTTTGTTCTTTAATGAAGTTGGTTAGGGTATGAGAGCTACTGGTAAATCAAAAGTGATCGTGCACAGAAAGTATATGACAGGTGCTGATAGCTTAAATACTTAGTTTTTACTTTCCCTCCTAATTTTCTATTAAATGCAAGCAGAAAATACACACCATTTCTATCTATAGTGACAAGTATATGTACATCTATCTATGATACATAGCGCGTGTGTGTATATATACAATGATTTACATGGAATATATATATCTGTATCTAGGTCTAGGTTAGATATATCATAGCTATGATATATCTCTCATATATAAAATATAGCTTTAGACATAGATATACTTGCATATGATTTGATAATGACTGCATATACTTATGTGAATTTTAGAGCTCTTTTTGAACCCGTGTAGTTATGTGAAACATCCTCGATTTGCCCTCATATTTACCATACAGCTCAAAGTATCCTGCCTAGTATCCTGCGTGGCCATGTGTGGTTACATACAGGCAGCTGGAGTGGGTGGGCTGCTTAGCATACATTTTATCACGTTTCACACATGGCCATATTGAAACACCTACTTATCACCATTAACAATTCAGTTGTATTACCTACATTGGTCTTTATGAATATGCACAGTGAGGTACAAAGAAATGGAACTACTCCCTCAGGATGCTGTATTGAAAAAGAAGATTCCCCAGTCAACCAAACTCAGGATGCTGTTGCTGAGAATAGCTTGACAAATCCTTTTCCTGCATCCTGAGTTTCTGAATTGTGTCTCTCATGGAATGTCCTTTATTTACATATTTTAGCACACTTAGTAAATTACAGATTTTGTTATGCCTAAATGATGCAAATTATGTATTTTATTATTTAAATTCTTTTTGAAATTGCCTGTTATCTAGACTTCCTATTCCAGATCCTTTTATGGAACCAGGTTAACCTTTTTGTTGAAACAATGTTTGTGAGATTTCATCATATATTTTGTAAAGATTGTCATTGTTATAGCTTAATCTGGAGTTATTAAAACACTATTGATTTAAATATGATATAGAATGATCATACACCAATTCTCTGAATTAGTAATGGTGGTAAAAACTCATGAAACAGAGGACACACATGAGGCCTAGCCTTTGCTCGCACATTAAAGTCTCTCAGGTTTTTCTTTAACCATTTCACCTCACTTTTTGAATATGGTCAACATTTTAGAACTGAGCAATGTAATTTGTTTGTTTCAGTCTATTACTAACCTTTTGCACTGTACTTTCTCCCCTTTCCTCTGGAAGAGATAAAAGTATTCTAGAGGTGTACAAATTTGGTTAAAGCAGATTATTAGTTTAATACAATGTAACTGACAATACAGAATAGCACAATTCACCTGCACTGTATGAAAATCTGTGGTGAGACCTAAATGATCACAAAAAGTGGTCATATATTATGTGTATAGTCTAATGGATTAAAAGACTTGAAAGACTCTTTCACTGCATGGAGATGAAACCAGAAAAAACACTGCCCTTTAAAGGCGGTGTTTTCTATGTGTCCGTATATATTTAGCTAGGATAATCTGATCCCATTGCATTTGTTTTGCTAGTAGAGCATTGCAAATTAATGGTACCTGTGCATGGACGTCAGTTATTTCTTGTGCTGCAAAGGATGACACAGTTTGACCAATTAATGCTTCGTCAGTGTGCCCATGCCTCTCATAGACCTCTTTTGGAGACTTGTCACTGTTAGGCTGGTTGGATCCAGTATGGCCAAATCCTATGATTGTGCTTCAATACTTTTTTGTCCTTAGAAGCCTTTAAAAGGGCTGGATTAATATTATTGTCAGTGAGTACAGATGTAGCTGTCAGAAAAATGTAGTGAAGCACCTACCCCTTAACAATATGTTCGACAAGCTTTACAATTCTCAGCGACTTGTTTGCAGTGGTGTTGTAGCTGTGTTGGCCCCAGAGATGTTACTTCTCATAAGAATAATATTTCATGTAGTTGTCTGACTAAAACAAAGGAATACATGGCAAACAGATTGGTATTTTGTCTTTATTGACTTTAACCTACTGGTCTTCCCTTGGATTTTCTCTACTTGTTACCTTGCAGCAGGGCCACAAGAAGGTTGCTTGTCTTTACCATTGGCCAAGGGTGAACATGTTCAGGTTTCTTTAAATAGGACTAGCGTAGTGGTGTGCGGATTGACCAATGCAGTGAGAAGTGTGAGCAGCAAAGCTGTACCTCTTCCATGCAGACTAAGCTCATTATAGTACAGTATTCTAAAACATGGGTAATCACACCGGTCCAGGCTGTTGTACCCCAAATCTACTGCAGAGCATGGACACCTCAATTAGTACTTACAATGCGCTGTTGACATTTCCCTGGGCTGGCCCAACAGGAATAATTAGATTTGATATCTAACATGAAGTCACTTTTTTTTTTTCCCAGCAGAGGGTACATTGAAGAATGAAAATAAAATCCGCTGCATAATATTGGGCCTGATACTGCACTCACTTATACTGGTTTTGCATGGGAGTAACTCTATTGACTTCCATAGGATTACACTGGGTTTATGCTGTGTAATGGTGATCAGAATCAGGCTCATTGGTATTTGATTTGGAGGTGAAGCTGTGCTAGGGGTTGTATTGGACAGCTATCCTACCGTTCTTAGAATTGAGGAAACTACTGCATACAACTTTTAGTCTGAGCTCATTGTTACAAGAAGCAAAGTGGGAAAAGCAAAGTGCATGGGAATGCTTGATTAGTACTGGATATTCTATTCCTTAAAACATGAGCTGGTGTTCTGACAGGCCAATATTGCTGTAGAACAAGCCCCCATCCTGCAGGAAAACCAGCATGTAGAGGAGCCAAAGCAGGTTGGGTTAAGGATTTTGAAAAGCTTCAGCTTATTAGTATTGTTCACAGCAGAGGTTTGCATAATAACAGAGGAAAATACACTGCGTTATCATAAAACACGTCTCAAATGGCAAATTAAAAAGCTTATGGAAAATTAAATGTAGTGGTTAATAAGAAGAAAGCTATCTGCTGCAATGCACCTGAAAGGAAGCTGTCCAATGACACTTAATGACAACAGTGGGTTTTAAAATGAAACTGTATTTAGCATGTCTTTCCGCTTGGAATGCGGCATGATATTTGGCTTCAATACCATTACTTTGCATGCTTTAATGTACTGTAAACTGGAACTTGGAAAGGGTGGCAGAGAGAAAAGGAAATAAAAGTGATAATTTTTCATGTAAGAGAGATCACATAGAGATTTCCTTTGTAGTTCACAATGCTTCCATTCCAAGATGCTCAGAGAATTAAAGCATACAAATGGAGAAAACCTGCAAAGTGTTGTCAGGTATTATTTATGTATTATTTTTTTGTTGTTGGAAGAGACATGTAAATATAAAGAATTAGAAAACTGAGCTACTAAAATAAATTATAACTGAGCCCACAATAAATCTAACATGAGAATAAAAGTATAATGAGAACACATTTTCTTCAATAAATACAAATCCCGTCTGCATGCTAAAACCCTATTAATTGAATGCTTACTACAGAATACATTTTTAAATGTGTAAAAATCTTTCTGCTCAGTGATGAAATATAAGTTTAATCAGATTTATTAAATAAAATTTCTGCTAAATATTTACCTCCATTACAAACTAATTTATGCTTATGCTACATGTGAAATAATGCATTCTGAGGCAAATATCAGCTAAATGAATGAAGCTGTAAAAGGAATAGATTTAATGTGCACCATCAGAAGTCTCTTCTGTCAACCACTGTAGGCTTCAATGAAGTTTTATATTTTTTTTTAAAAAAAGGAAAGGTGATAGTCTCTTAAGAGACTTAATACTGATCCCATGAGTGATCTAATAGTTCATAATTCACTAGAGAACAAGGCTCAAGTGAGTCATATATATTTTATGGCACAATTGGGATTAATATTGTACTTCAGAGAGGCATACACAGCATATTCTATTTGTATGGAAAGATAGTCTAAAAGTTCACCACTCCCCTTACCCCACACTTCCTCAGCCATGGCAGTGACTTAGAAGAAAAGAACTTGGGGGGAAAAAGGGATAAGGACACCAGGTGGAAAAATAACCAAGATATCGAAGTGTCAAATAAAAGTAATCCTTAGTAGTTGCCTCACAGCTGGTGAGGAGACGGTAAATATTGGCTTTCTAATGGCAGTGACTGTAGGCCCAGAATGAAGAGGCTACTCTTAAACTGCTACATTGCCGTGTTTTTCCTGGAGGCTTGGTGTAGAATTCTGATAAGAATTTACCAGATTCCAGCCAGTCAGTATAACTATAATCCTTATTTATTGTTACAGCCTTAAATAATATAAAGGAATACCAAATTCTTTTGCACCTTACATTTGGATGTGAGCTGTCAGTTAATCTCCCAAAAGCGTGCACTCCCAGAACCACATGTGTTTGGAGAGACTCCTCCTATTTATAGAGTGATGTATGTAATGGATGGCCATATTTGCGTATGAATCTTGGGTTATATGACAGCAAAGCGGGTGATGTGAAGAAAAGTGGGCAGGTTAAACTTGTAACTTCCTTCTTTGATGGCTTTTCATCTTTATTTTTTCTATTTACTTCCTTTTTCTTGAGTGGTTCTTGTCTAGCTTGTCCTTGGAGAAGTTGTAAAGCAAATAAGAGTCAGGGTTAGGCAATGCTGAACAGATTTCATGCTTCTGATATGAGAAGGCAAAGGAGTATGTGTTTGTGTGTGTGGTTATATGCTGGCTCAGATATACCATTTTACTTTTTCCCTTTAGTTGAGTAATACATAATTCTAGCTGTCTGGAAAAGTCTGGCACTTCCCTTGTAGGATGGGAAAAGAGGGAGATGTCTGACATTTAGCAGACACTTCATGTAATGTTCATGTCTAACTTATTGCAGGCGGTATATGGCAGGGTACTTGTCTCCAACAGCAGACTGGCACAGATAGTCAAGAGGGTCAAGATGAATGTCTTCACTAGTGTTACTTGGGGCTGGGCAGAAGGCCTACTGCTAAGGATGGCCACTATGGGCTAGAGCAGGGGTGGGCAAACTATGACCTGGGGGCCACATCTGGCCCTCCAGATGTTTTAATCCCGCCCTTGAGCTCCTGATGGGGAGCAGGGACTGGGACTTGCCCCACTCCGGCGCTCCAGCTGGGGAGGGGTCAAGGGTTTCCCCACTCCGCATGGCTCCCAGAAGCAATGGCACATCCCCCTTCTGGCTCCTACATGTAGGGGCAGCCAGGGGGCTCTGCGTGCTGCCCCCGCAGCTCCCATTGGCTGGGAACCATGGCCAATGAGAGCTGCAGGGGCAGTGTCTGCAGACAGGGCAGCGTGCAGAGCCGCCTGGCCACATCTCCGCATAGGAGCTGGAGGGGAGACATGCTGCTGCTTCTGGGAGCTGCTTGAGGTAAACGCCACACAGAGCCTGCACCCCTGACACCCTCCCATGCCCCAACCCCCTGCCCCAGCCCTCATTCCCCTCCCGCCTTCTGTCCCAAACCGGAGTACCTTCCTGCACCCTGAACTCCTCATTTCTGGCCCCACCCCAGAGCCTGCACCCCCAGCTGGAGCTCTTTTTCCCTCCCCCACCCCAACCCCCAATTTTGTGAGCATTCATGGCCCGCTATACAATTTTAATACCCAGATATGGCCCTAAGGCCAAAAAGTTTGTCTACCCCGATCTAGCCCTACAACACCACATAGGATAATAGGTTGGTTGTAGAGCAAGCCCACTCAATGGTCCACTGATCACAGAGCATAAAGTAGGTGAGTAGGAGAGGGAAAAACATGGAGGAGGAATTTGAAAAAGAAAAGGGAGGTCATCTGGTGCAGGAGAGGAATGAAACTGTTCTAAGCATAAGGGGCAGCATGGAGAAAATTGAGGCAGCATGTTCTTGGTTGCCATGGAATATGAGACTTGTTTTCTACTGGTTGGTGGAAATAAAGCAAAGACAATGGGTGTGGGATTTCAGAAAACCACTAAATAGCATTTCTATTACAGTTCAGCCAAACTCTTAGGAATGTGCTTAACAGGGCTGCTTTCCTGAATGAGGACCGCAGCAGAAATCAGAGCCATGAACAAACTTCTGTCCTAAGAAAAAGGACTTTCCAAATTGTATGTCCAGGGAAAGCTTTAACTCAAATCACTGTAGAAATCCAAAAGAAAAACACAAGCGGACAAAGACCAATAGACCTTGACATCTTTTTTTTAATGTAATAAAATGTTTAGTCTACAAATAAATATTCTTTTATTGGTCTTTATTAGCTCACCTGTTTTGAAGGGACAATTGTGAAAGCTGTAATAAAGGGATGGAAAAGTTGTTTAATTATAAATAGCTCTGCACCATATGATGCCTTATTTTACAATCTTTTACAAACAATTCTCCTGCTGATCCAGCTCTCATTGAAGGGGCTCTTCCCCCTCCCGCCCCCACTGAAGTCAATGGATATATTCCCATTGACTATAATGGGAAATGGCTCAAGATTTGAGTCACAACAGATAGGGTGACATCCTGGTCTCATTGAAATCAATGGTGAAATTTCCATTGTTTCCAATGAAACCAGGATTTCACAGTTAGTTCTGAACCCCTAAATGCAGTTCTGTGTTTAGGTAATGGGGGCTATTTTCCCTTCAATGGTGGAAGAACATCATTCCCATAAAAGCGGTGCTAAATTTAGGCATTATGGGTCTTTTTTTCCTGTCAACATTAGTATTCTCTGAGCTTGAAGGGAATATCTAAAATATAGACAGTTAAATGTACTATTTTTGGTCTGGGCTCACAAGGTCTTTTTGTCTCCTTTACTGGTCTCCATTTTAGATAAAACAACAGATTCAAATATATAAGTATTGGCATCTTTCAAGCTTCTCCTTCTTCCCTAGCCTAACGGGTGAATTGCAGTGAGTTTGCAAGCTTTTTTAAGCTAGCCTGCAGGGGCTTGTTCCCTAGAGTTCGACTTTCTGGTAGAAAACTCACAGCAGCTCTTAAAAAGGAATTTTAAAAATATTTCCTTCATGATCTGGAACACAAATAATAGTAAACAATGTTGAAAAGGGCCAGCTTTGTGTGAGAAACTTGCATTGAAGGGGATGTATCTTTTGTTATAAACAAATACGATATGTATAATGATACGCCTAATGATACATAACCACCATTTTTAGAGTACTCTTAGCAAAAAGCATTTTATACCACATGGATTGTTTTACTGTGCACATTACTTGTGATTGTTACAAACCCTTGCCAATGAATGACAAATTTACATACACATCATGTCAGCCGGCAATATTTTGCAGCCTTAATTGCTTTAGCTTCAGGCATTCTGCGTCAAAATAGAGTGTTTTACGTCCTGCAAGTTGCTCTGTTTCTTTGCAACAGTTAAATTATTCTGTAATTTGCCTGTTTTCTTTCTAATGCATTGTCCATTAAGTCATTTAATAATTTATGATATAAAATGTATGCTGCAACCTTAAATAGCATTTAAAGCTATCTTGGGGTGTTCTGCTTCTTATGTCAAGAAGAACACAGCCAAAAAAACATTCATATAAACATTTTTCCAACAGCTTTTTGCTCATCATGAACACCAGATTTTATCTACTTACTTTATGGAGTTCGGCTGATTTCAGTAACGTGTCCTGGCTAGATTCTGCGGCTGAGTGTTGAGGGTGGTAGTTAGGGGGTAGGAGAGGAAAGGTTATGGAATGTGCTTGTGATATAAAGCACAACACAGTAGCCAGCTTTGGGCCTGACCCTGAACACTCTTACCCAGGCTCATAGTCTTTATTCACGCGAGTAGCCCCTTTTAAATCAGTGTGTGAATAAGTGTTGGTAGGACTGGGTCCTATAATTACAAAAAAGTAGTGGAAAGCAGTTCCCCCTTTTATTTTTTGTGCATAACTTTCTTATCAATGAGTTGCAGCGGGCAGCACAAGGCACTCAGGAATAGTCTCTTCATGTAAAAGAGCCAAGCTTACCTATTCCAAGAACAATATATTGCAATGATCTTGCCATGTCCAGCTTCCTTTATATTCTAATTTGTCATGGATCCATCAGGATATATCCAGGTGCTTTATATAAAATTAAAGTAAATCTTGTTTGGCCAACAAAACTGCCAGCTAAAGAGGCTTGTTGTGCTGTAAAGGCTGGCAAGCTTCAGCTTTGGTGCATTGTAAGGGGGGCCATTCACCAAGAATTCCCTGCCACTTGCCACCAAAACTTTGGCTGGGACATTCTAGCTTCAGGGTCAATCATAACTGCCGTGGTTGTACTCAAACATACTGTCTTGTGGAGATGACCTTTTCTGGAATGCTGTGTACATTCATTCCCTGGGGAAGCAGCATTTTTTTATGGTTTAGAGCAAGGGGTTGAGTCACGTGAGATCTGGGTTCTATTCCTGAATTTGTGTGGGCGTGGACAAGTGATTGAACCTTAATCTCTTCTGTAAAATGGGGATACCAGTTCTTACTAACTCTGGTAAAAAGCTTTGAGATCCTCAGATGCTAGGTTGAAAAGCGAAGTCCAGACCATGCTGGGTAGTAAAGGATCCCAGGTGTAAGGGTAGAGATGGTGTACTAGTGACATTTCAATTGACTTTTTTTAATGCAATTATCCTTCCCAGTTTCATTTGGATATGGTATTTGTTTCCACTCCTAAAGTCTTCTAGAGAGCTTTAGAAGATCTTACAGTTGCCATGCTTCATATTAGTGGTAGTTGCATATGACTGAGGGATGAGCTTGAAGTGATTCCTGTGTGTGTGTGTGTATATTTATAAAGCACGTTGGGATGAAAGAAATCATGTAAATACTTATTGTTTTTCAGTGGCTGAGGAAATCAATGGCTACAGGCGAATGAAAACCATTTACAGGTGACAACTTGGGGTTGCAGTGATTTTTTTTTTTTTTTGCAATTAACTATGTATTAGTTGGATGTCTTCATAGTAATCTCAAAACCATCACAATTATATCTTTCTAGACCAGATCTTTGGCCTTGTGAAGTCTACAGTGACCTGATCCAAGAGCACAAAGCAGATTTAAGATGGCTTAACTGGCCAGCTGAAGATTTCTTTTGAGGGCTGTAGTTGAGGGAAGTCCTTCAGTAACAGAGATCTGGCATAGGCACCTCACACACCCCACATCACAGCTCCTAGTATAGGGAGTACGCTGGCCAGTGGTAGAGGAAAACCATTAAACCCAGAGTGCAGCAACCGTGCGGCTACTTCTGGCTGCCAGAATGGCCCTTTGGGGTCTGTTGCAGTTGGACCAGCCCTGGGCCACTTCAGTTTGTGGTGGGGGCCAAACTGGCCCCCAGATAGCTCTAGAATTGGAGCATAAAGCCACTGGTCTCCCCCACCACCTCTTGGGTCCTGCATTGTGCGTAACTAAGCCTGACCTGATACAACACATTTTGTGTGTGTGTGTAATGGGAATGGGTTTGATAACCCTCATGACCTGAGTAATTCAGATATAACACCCTGCTTCTCAACCATAGTACTGTATTTCAGGAAAGAATCTTGGTTATATGGAGTAGTTTTAGACAACAATAACCCCACAGTAGAGCTATTGCTTTACTGCTGGAAATCTAAGTGTGAGAGCCTAGACTTTCGTGTAGAGATCCGAATAAAGTATTGCCATATTAATGGTTGCTCTAGTTCACAAACAGGATATTTCTACCTTTGTTCAACTTCTTTCTCTTTTAGAGACTTGGAGATCAATATTTCAAATAGAAAATCAGTTCGTAAATAAAAAGTGGTATAAAATGTGGAACGTGGAGAAAACAAAGTGTAATTTGACTGTCAACTGTGCATACAGAGTTGTTGTTAAAAGTCAACATTTGTCAGCAGTAGCCACGCAAATATCTGGTCAAATACAGTAAAACAGGGTTTGTGAACAAAATTCTGCATGGCTGTTCAGTTCGGCCATGTTCACCTTCCTTAAGGTGTACTATGCAAGAACACTTGCACAAAAAGGATTTGATCACCCAAATGTTTGTAGAATGGCTGTTCTTAATACACATTCCTAAGCAAACAAGGTCATTCATGTGTAAAGAGGAGTATTCACCATCATTATTCATTATACACAATTTGCCTTTTGTCATTTGTTATTGCCCAGTTTAAAAGTCTGTCATACTATTTCTGCTTCAGAATAGAAAGTAGTGACCAATCACACTGCAGGAGTAATGCATACTGAACAGATCATGAGGAACCCACAAGTGTAAAGTTGTTCCTTCACACTATGGACAGCAAATTGTTCACAAATAATAAAAAGCCTAAACTGGATAATTTATTTGCCTCAACTCTACCAAAACCTAGTATTTGAGATGACCAAAACTACCCATCTCCTCAATCTCTAGAATAGGACATAGTTGAGATTCTATAGCAGTGGTTGCAAGTACTGTTTTTTTTTTAAATGGCTTTTACTTGTAATCTCACTCAATTAGAAATTGCTTCATATTGTTTTCTATTCCATGTGGTTCCTACAGCACATCTTCTAAAAAATAATCTCTCCATTAGATCCCTTTGGTTAATAGAAACAAAACCAGTGCTAGAGTTCTTTTCCTTTTGTACAGTGTACATTTTCTGATAGCAATCAATGTGCATGAAAGCTGAAATACATTTGTTTGTCTCATTTCCTGGAAAGGTAACTTATGTAGATACCTGGTCTGATAGTTCATCAACATATCTTGAATAAACAAAGCTTCCCCACAGCCAGTAAACGATGGAGCAGTGTTGAGATAAACTTGGCTTTACAATTCTTAACGAGAAACCCCCTGATAATTTGCAAACTTTGAGATAGTTCATGATAATTAGAATTGTGCACCTAACTCTGGAAAGAAAGCAGAAGAAATCTGCTGGTCTAACAATCAATTATCCTTCTGGATATGAAGGTTTATGTCCCCCTTCTTCCTTCCTACTCTGGCTAGAGTATTTGTTGAATTCTAACAAATAACTGAGGAGGAGGCAGGGGGCAACTCCTGGCCATGTCCCTGTATTGAATTTAATTTTTCATTGATAATTAGACTCTCAAAGCCACCTGATATTTTTGACCAGCAGGAAACAAAAGCCCACTGATTGACTCCAGGGATACCAACTAGTGGCTCCCACAGCAGCTTCACAAAGACTAAAAACAAGAGCTGTGGCAAATTGGATCATCATACAAGTTTCAACTGGCCCATTGTGTACAAGCAGTAAATTGAGAGCTGATATTTCTGAGAATTATTCATTAGCAAAGCTCAGTGTCTCACTTCCCTCAGAGTTCTCCTTTGCGCTAAACTGGTAAAAAGCTGTTTGCAGTCTACAACACTTCATTATTATACACATATATTTTTATTATTCAGGTAATTATTATAAGACACCCAAGATTTGTTCAGACTAGAGATGCAGTGCATGTGTGGCTGGCTGAATTTATACCTTAACCGGTAGACATTTGTGTGCTTAATTGTATAAAAAGCTAACGGGAGGCATTTGCAGGAATTTACTGCAAAGCAAACAATAAAAGAAGATTTTGCAATTCATTTCTACTGCGTTCTGTGTTAACATTTTAAATCAAGGTGTCGAGGGGACCGCTTCTAGTGGAGTGATCGGTTCTAAGCATTTAGTACAAAAAAGGTGTGACAATACTAGGCTGTGACCAGTTAGCGGAAATCCTGGTTATACATGCTGAGACCTGCAGTGTTACACCAAATTCGAGTAAGTCTTGTAAAGTGATTTGATAACTCGGGGTTTTTTCAATCTGGGTATTGCATAGGAAGATAAAGTGATGGCTGTTTCATTAGCTATTTTTTTTCCCCATCAGTGCACTCCATTTTTAGCTGGGTGAGTTGAAAACACCATGTTATTGCTACTACCAGCATCATGTGAAATAGACAAAACCCCCTACCAGATTCTTATGATTTAAAGGCAAAAAATAAAATCTCTATTCACTTTTCCCTAAACACTTTACTGGTACTGTACTTCTTTAATCCTCTGTTCAAAACACAAAGTTTTTGGTTTCATATGATGTGTGAACATAATCCCATCCTTCAGGACTAACAAATTTTCAGACAGCTGAGAGTCACTGATATGAACAAACCCTTATATAATGCAGTCTCCCGCTTCATGCGGGGCAGGGGGTGGGTCACTGTTTGCCAGGCTTCTTCACTGAAGTACTACGGGTGAGGTCCCCTGCAAGTAAGTGCCATGAGCAGGGGCTTTGTGGGCCATTCCTGTGCTGGGACTGGTTGCTTTAAACCAGTAAGGTCATGGGGACTGATTAGAGGAGGAAGCAGTGGTTTACCTCACTCCTGTGGGACAGTGGCCAGGCTGAGCTTTGGCTGTATTCCCCACCGCCCTCCCCCCCACACCTTGTAGCAGACATCCAGGCTCCAGTGGCACCTGATGACAGTAATGACAATACCTTAGTGTGTGGTACTCCTGGCCCTGCCACCCAAAAGCACTGGGGAGTTGGGCAGGGGCGAGTCTTTCACTTATTAAGGCTCTTCTTTGAGAGGAACTATTTTGGAAGTAACACCAGTGGGTGGCGTGGCCTGTAGCACTATAGTCAAGCTATCCAGAAGCAGGTCTAGTCCTGGCAACACGTCATTTCTTTAATCTATGAATACCCAAAAGCATTGTTTGTTAAATTATTTAGGGCTGCTACACGCACAACGTGCCTGACATCAATGCCAAAAGCAAGGAAAAGAAGTTGTCACTCAACAGTACATACCCTCCGCTCCTCCATTCACGAACAGACGCCACACCATCACCACCAGTGACATATACCACATACAATAAGATGAACTCTGCCCACCCTCCTGCCTTCTGCACACCCTCCTTTACTAGAACACACTTCCCAACACTAGTAGTTGCGGCTGTTGGGAGAGCGTAATTTAGGAGAGGATGATTGAAGGATGACATTCTTACATGGCCAGAGCTCAGCTGCACGGTGTTTAATCAGTCCGCCATTGGATGGAACGTCACTTCAATTGACAATCTACTTTTAGAGAAAAGCAGGAATGTATGTCCCATTTTCGAGCCAACTCCTATGTATGGAGTCACGGCCAGGCACCTCACAACAGGCGTGTGCTGGGTTCTTCAACCACCAAGCTCAATTTGAGCCACTTGTACTTAAATGGGCACAGAATGATCCTGAAACAGCCAAAGATTGCCCAAGGAATACTTCCTGTGTAGAGGAGCCTCTGCTGGTGTAAAGGGGATGGATGGAGTATATTGAGAGTAGCAAGGGACAGTGGCAGGGGTAAGGGTGTGGTGGAGGCAGGCTTCACTAGAGGTATTTAAGCCATTGGTGTAAGTTAAAGCTGTCCCCAGATTGCCTACCTCCCATCCCTGCAGCTTTATCTTGCACTGGGGCTGGGCTGCTGAGAACTGGGGAATTGTGACCAGTTCCCTGACAGAGTTCATTTAGTGTGTGTGTGTGTGTGTGTGTGTGTAACTGGTGACCGGCACAGAGGGTAACTATGGTGAAGGCAAAGATTCTACAGGAATAATTCCCAGTGATTTGGTTTAAATATTGTTCCCCTGTGGATTTGGTGGGCACTTGAAAGCCACTGAGAGTCAAGAAATCTTAAAAGGGAGGTAAAATAATAGGCAATTTCAGGCTTGGGCTAGGATACCAGGTGCTAAAGCATGATCGGATTAGTGTAAAACACCTGGAGTTACACAGGGTGGGCCCGTACTTTTTTCTGAGTGAGGCAACAATGTTTTTCTGGAGGTCAGCACTCAGCTGGTGAGGTCCTTCTGGTTACTGTGCTGGGGTGCCAGTGAATGGTTTGACGAGGAGCTAACATTCCTGTGGCACAAGTCCTTGAAGGAGGATTGTGTAGGTCATGGAGTATGGTCCCAAAGCCCAGGGGAGGAAAAAGACTAAAGAAAGAAACATGTTTGCACATGTAGGCTGGGACTTCACTGGCATAAGGCACAATCATGGGTGAGCTTGACTCTCTACGGGAGAGGAAGGGAAGGTGATAGGACTGTGGCTTAATTGGTGGGGTTAACAGTGCTCACAGGCCTCTAATTTTACAGGGAAGAGACCATAAGAACTGAGGGCCTCAGGGAAGCTGTGCTGATTAAATTAAGGTTTTATATAATTAAATAATACAATAAAGTTGTCACCAGAGGCCTTTAAACCAAAGGAGGAAGGGATTGTATTTGGTGAGATAGGCCATGAAACCATATTTAATGTTTCTCTACTCCATTCATTGTCAATAATATTACAGATTTAGCTTCTTTTTAGTTCACAAACCATTCCTGATTTCCATCTAATGTATTAATTATAAATATTCACTGAATAGTTTGGATGAAGAATTTTCAGAGTTGTTTGCAAGCTATTTACTTCAGCTGTTAGCAGTTTGTGTTACTTCCTTGGTCACCTAAGTGTCATGATGATATTTCTGCTCCCTGATTGGATGACCAAAACATTTTAAACAGAATAATGAGTAGTAAGTAATGCACACTGGGTATGAATTCTCAGATGAATAACATAGATAAATTTGTGAAACCTGTGGGATTTGTAAATATTTTCATGACTACCCAGATGCTGTCTGATCAAAACATTTGCTAATAGGAATAATATGATCCCACAAACCAAACTCACTGCTTTTATTTGTGTAAATATTTATGAATCGGTTGTTTTACTATTAATCCTGCCCTTATAAAAACAATTCTGCATATGACTCATTTCTATAATTTTATAAATATACTGAAATAAACAAGTGACAAAGTATTTTGGAATTGGTACTCCATATGGACTGGACATTACCAGCTCCTGAGGACAATGTTATGAAAATGCGGTAAATATAACAGGACAATATAAAGCAGTCTAAAGTAGAATGGAAATGAATGCTTACTGTATGTCACATATCTTTTCTTCTGCAACCACAGGGTGAATTTAGGATATCCTTATGGGTCCTCTTGCAGAACTTGCACTGAGACATCTGAGTGACACATGATTGTGAGACCACACAGGTATTGTGACTGTTGTCCCAAAGCCACTTTGTTTTATCATATCAGCCTTGGACAAAACAATACAATTACAGGAACCAAAGCTGTTGTCTTCCATGATGAGAAATCTTTTTCCAGCCTTGATTTTAAATACACTTGAACATGTTACCTAAAAGATGTAGACAGAAATGAGCTATGCATTTAACTGAAGCAGTTACATATTATTTTGTCGATGTCACTCAAGCAAAGTGAAGCTAGTAAAGACATACCTGTACATATTTTATGTTGAGAGGAATATCTTAAGTAATTATTCTGTTTTTCTATGCTGCAATTTGCTTACACAGAGGCAGTGGCAAATTGGTAGATGAGGAAAACTATGAACCCGAAGATCAGGTTTCTGCTGAAGAAATGCATATAAGTCAGTCAGAATAGAGATTTACTTATTTTTCATTGCTAATGCAAATTAAAATGTAGGTAGCATCTCATGATGGCCTATTTTGCATCATCATCCATGCCCACTGAACACTTCCCCAAAGTGATTTCAGTACTCAACTTTGAGTCATCATCTCTCGCATCACTCTGGCCATGTTGCTCCTCTTAAAACTCTGCACTGCCTCTGTCATTGAGTTCAAGATTCTCATCCTCACTTTGAAAGCATTTAACAACTCCATTCCTGTCTCGTTCCATTGTCTCCTCCATCCTTCCATGCTCCCCATCCTTACAAATGATCCCTTTGCTTCCCCCTGACTCCATGCCTCTTTTCATTTAATCCTTTATGGTGGAACAGCCTGTAAGTCAAATTTCACCAAGCATCTCCTTCAAATCCTGCCCATATATCCAGGAAGCCCATGCACTGCTCTGTGCTTTAACTGTTTTGCACCTGTTTGTACCTTTTAGGCTGTAGGTGCTACAGTCTTTGTTTTGTGGTTTCAACATGTATTTTTTACTACAGTTGAACACCATGTGTATCTGGTTCTATGAAAATAATGGGTAAAGTTAATCTCTAGTGATGTAACTCTAATGGGATCAGTTTGGTCCCCAAACTTTAAAAATGTCTGATTAGCGCACACACTGGAAACTTATAATTTTCACTCTTAGCTTGGTAAAGATAAGGTCACATCTTTCCTCCTAGACCTGCCAATTTTCTCTGATGGTAAAAAGATGAGCTTTCTGAGGCATGTGCACAGAGCATAGGGTCTAGCCCAAAATAACAATGTAAAGTTTATTTGTCAGAGGGCAAATAATGACAAAAATATTCACAGCAGAATCTGAAAAATATGACAATCAAACCAATTATTTGATGAAAATTATTCAGCTCACTCTAACTGGAAACCTGGCATAATCTAGCAGCATAGGGATATAACACAAAGAAATAATGACACTGTAATTTAAACTGCCAAGGAATCATGGTACCCATTCTAATCTTCTGACAATGTTGCTCTGGCAGTTCTATGGGGAAAGAGAACTACCTGCTACTTTAGTGGGAAAACTGCTTTGTTAAAGATCCTCCACTGAATGCAGAGTTGCATTGTGAAACAGACGTAAGAGTAATGCTGTGTGTTTGGCTGAGTATACTTTGTCTACTGCAAAGCATGATACCTGTAAATGTTACAATTACCATAGTACCTTGCCAGTTAGACATACTGTGAGGCTATCATTATGCAGAGTGTTGGGAGAACTTAAAAATAACTTATTCTCAAGAAGAACGGGTGAGGGCGAAGCCTAAGCAAAAAGCTAAGCCAGCACATTATCTAATTCTCAATGTAAAATAATGCAGGAGTGCGGAAGATGAACATCTGATTTGTCACATCTGATACACTAATGTTTTATCCAAAAGGAAGAACGCATTGTAACATGCTCATTCATCTGCATAAACACCACCTGGCCCTTTACAGGCACCTACTCAAGTAACAAAAGTTAATGGCAACCCATTTGTAGCCATTTCACTGGTAGAAATGGAAAGGTTTTTTTTTTTTTTTTTGTTAAGTAACATATTTACATGAGTGTGTCAGTTGTAAGTAAAAAGAACGAGGAGTACTTGTGGCACCTTAGAAACCAACAAATTTATTTGAGCATAAGCTTTCGTAGGCTAAAACCCACTTCATTGGATGCATGCAGTGGAAAATACAGTAGGAAGATATATATATACACACAGAGAACATGAAACAATGGGTGTTGCCATACCCACTATAACGAGAGTGATCAGTTAAGGTGAGCTATTGTCAGCCGGAGAAAAAAAATGGGGTTTTTTTCTCCTACAAAAGGTTTTTTCTCCTCCTGCTGACAATAGCTCACCTTAACTGATCACTCTCGTTATAGTGGGTATGGCAATACCCATTGTTTCATGTTCTCTGTGTGTGTATATATATATATATCTTCCTACTGTATTTTCCACTGCATGCATCCGATGACGTGGGTTTTAGCCCACGAAAGCTTATGCTCAAATAAATTTGTTCGTCTCTAAGGTGCCACAAGTCCTCCTCGTTCTTTTTGCTGATACAGGCTAACACGGCTACCACTCTGAAACCTGTCAGTTGTAAGTAGTTTCCTTCTCAGTGTTCATTTATGCAGCTCATTTTTGTGACTGAGAATTAAAATAAACTTGAAAAGCAAATGTTCAAGACCCAGAAAAAAAAGTAATCGTCACCAAAGGTAAAAGCTGCTTTATTTTTATAGATGAATGTGTTTTTGTTTGCAGTCGAATAATCTGGAGGAAACCTAGAACAACAACATGCAGAATATAACAGAAATCTGTATTGCCATATAAATGCTCTGTGATCTAAATAACAGTTGGGGGTAGTTTCTATATATGGCTATGGAAGAAACAGGTTTGTCTTTTTTTTTTTTTTTTAAACTGACACATCCCGGTCGCATGCCTCAGTAAGCATGCCGTTGTGCTACATTACACATATGTATGTATCCTCACATTTCTCCCTCAGACGCAAATAAAAACTAGGAAGCTGATTTCACTAAAATGCGGTGTACCAGCTATACAGCCATGGAAAGGAATTTACATGGGAAGGCGTGAAATGTAAAGTAAGTGGGTGAATTCTGCAGGTACGAAAAGGCACTCTTCACATAAAACTGCCTGCCCATGATCCCCAAGTCTGGCTAAGATGCACTTGATGCAGGAGGTGGGAGGGAGCAGAGATAGCTGTATGTCACCTTTGTGTCCTCCGGCTAGCTAGGGCAGCTGGGGTCTGATATAGCGTAGAGCTGCTCTAACTTCCAGCAGCTTGTAATGACTCCCTAGACGATGTGATACTGGTCAGAGATCACCAGACCACAGAGAACTATAGCCATGACCCTTTCTTCATGCACTATGACACTCGCATGATCTCTATGCTGATCTGGGGATGGTGGGGGAGGGCCAGAAGCGGGTGGCACAAAAACTGCTATGTCCACTATATATCATGCTGGGGGGAAATCATCAGATGACTTTTTTTAGGACATCTTTAAGGCCCCTTTGTGCTGCCAGAGTGCAAAGCATATTAACACACATTCAAAGACTTCTTTTTGTTGTGAGCGGTGTAAGGTGACCTTAGTGTAAATGAGAATCAGGCCCATGGCGGCTGTCATCTCCTGGGGCCCATTCATGCATGCCTTGCACACTAAACACTCCCAATGAAGTCAAGGAATATAGGATTGGACCCTAGATCAGTTGTTCAAATCCAGCATGGGCTGGTGGTGACTAGGGCTGCGAGAAATGTTCCCATAATGTTCTGAACGCACCCAAAATTGAGGGGAGGGACAGTTTTTGAGTTCTAAAGCAACTGCAAGCATCAATACATCTGCACAACCCCAATCCACTATCCTGCCCCTAAATAAGCTCCAGCCCATACATATGCCTTGCAACTACTTCCCCCCATCTCTCCTCTCCTGCTATTAGATACCTAGGGGCAGGGTGAGGAAGGAGGCCTGTCTCTGCCCTTTTTTTGAGACTCAACGCTCCTTCCAGATCTCCTTGGTTCTTCAGGGGCTGCCAACAGCTATTTTGCAGCTATCACAGTCCAGTTAAGTTCCTTTCTGGGACTGGGCAGCAGTGATCCTGTCAGGTGGCTCTCTGAATAATTTACACCCAAGGGAGGCAGGATCCTAACACCCCAGTTCCAGTACAGAGGAGAGTGGCAGACCCTAGCTGCCCCTGAAATCAGCCAGTGGTGAATGGGGGACCTCAAATGCCTGGAGAAAAGGAACCTCTAGAGGGATGTTAGGTCTCCTCTGCATGTTGTTGTAGGTTGACCATGTAGACACTGTTAGGGAAGGTCTTGGAGGTTTGGGTTTGTAAAAGTAGAACCCCCAACATAAGAGGACTGGTTCATTGTTAGTCAAATCCTGCTGGGATAATTTCATATAACCTAGAACCAATACATCCCTAGCAGCGAGACGTTTTACCACTGGATGGCTGTTTGATGGCCTATACTAAAAGAGTTGGCTGTGAGGAATGGGCCTGAGACCGCCAAGTGCTCACATCACATTACAATTGACACCCTTGTGGGCACGCTCAGCTGAGAGGCTGAAGTGTGAATGGGCATTCAAAACAAGCTGGAGACCTTTGGACTGGGAGATTTTTCCATGTTGCTTCCAAAGCCATTCTGCTCTGTGAGGATACACAGAAGACGTCACTTGCTGGCAAAGGCAGTCTGGATCCTTTCATTGCATTCAAATTGTCAAAGCAAGCTACTGTAAGAGGGCAAATACTTAAGGATTCTAGGGACTGGGTCTAAGTAAATGACCTATTGAATTGCATTTCTCACTACCTAGTCGACTGGTTTATTTAGCATGACAAAAATGGCATCATATGACACACATATACTAGCTCAAAATGCTCACAATTTGTTACTGAAACCCAAGTACCTGTATGTAAACTGAACCTTCTTAGGAACCTAGTCTGTTGTTTTATGCTACACATCCCAGAATTTCTCAGTGTCAGTGAGAAGTCTTTACTAAATGCATCTTTTCTTTTTTGATGTTTTGAATGGGCGACAGGGGATGGATCACTTGGTGATTACCTGTTCTGTTCATTCCCTCTGGGGCACCTGGCATTGGCCACTGTCCGAAGACAGGATCCTGGGCTAGATGGACCTTTGGTCTGACCCAGTATGGCTGTTCTTATGTTTCAGAATTGTGACATGCAACCCCAGATCCCCATTAAGGACAGTGTGGATGTTCATTGCCCTGGCTCAAGCTCTGGGAGGAGGCTGTATTGTGCTACAGCAAGGCAGAGGTCTCTTCAAGCTTTCAAACAATGCAGACATGATGTAGCCTATAAAAGGGTATAGCACGTGCTTTCCTCCATCAGCATCCATTTCTGCTGCTCAGCGTGGAGGAGAAGGTATGGGGCATTGGCCCTATTTCCATGTGCCTCCTTTTCTCCCCCTCTTTGTAGAAGTTAGCAAGTCTGAGAAGAACCGTTCCCATTTTGTTTGGTCTCTGCATGGAAGTTACCAGATGAAGAGGAACTCCTTGAGTTCTCTGTGTACCTTGAGCACCTGGACAAGGGCCTAACATGATATGACTCTTAGTGTTACAAATTTACTCCTATAACCCTATCCTAGAATAAACATGCACTTACCATCTCAGGTCTTGTAATTTATTTCTGTTGAAATATGAATAGAGGCCATGTATTCCATGCGATAGTGATGTCTATCATACTCTGTCTCTGCCATCCGGAGCATGCAGAGACTCGTATGCTGAGTGAGTGAAAAGTCATGATTATGTATGTGTGTGGTTTTTTTTTAAAAATAAATAAGCCTCTGCTACTCCAGTCAGTTGAAGAAACAAGAATGTCAGAGGTCTATTTATTGTTTTCCCTTGCAGGCATGACCGCTTTAAGATCAGTGGGGGTCCTTAAAGGAGAGTTGAGAGTAGCCCTTTAAGGTTAATGAATTTTTTTTTTTCAGGGAAAAATATAGATTTCTCTCTTCTCTTTTTTTTTTTTTTCTCTTTCAGAGAAATGCCTTTAGCCCTTTTTAAAAATGACTAGATATTATTGTTCCATAGTGCTTTGCACAATGGCCATACAATGCTTGCCCCGAAGAGCTCACTAAGCTATTTCTAATTCGAATAAAGGCATGTACCCAATGCAAAGGGACAGAAGGGAGGAGTGGCATCTGCCAATTCTTTGTGTTTATAAGGAGGAACTAGAGGAAAATGGGGGAACTGAGATAATGACTCACTTTTAAAGAAATGTTGATTTATTTGTACTACAGCAGCCTAGATCATGGCCCTGTTGTGCTAGTGAGAGACAGCCCCTGCCAGGAAGACAGACTCTAAACAGACAGACAAAGGAAATATTATTATCCCTTTTGTAGAGATGAGGAACTGAGGTGCAAACATGGGCCTGAACCAAAGCTCACTGCAATCAATGAGAGTCTTTCCAGTGACTTCAGTGGGCTTGGATGAGGCCCTAAGGGCCAGATCTGTAAGGTATTTAGGCACTTAAACCTGCAGATGGGGGGCTACTGGGATTTTCAAGAGTGCTAGACCGCTAATTCCAGTTAATGGGAGTGAGGTGCCTCCGTGCTTTAGAAAATCTCACTAGATGCCTATCTGCATCTCTAGGTGCCTAGATATCTTAACAAGCTGGCCACAAGTGACTTGGGCAAGATCACACAGGAGGTCTGAGTCCCAGCTAGGAACTGAACCCTAGTGCCTTTGTCACAAGGCCACCTATCCACAAGGCTATTGTCCTTTTCATGGCTAATTAACAGTTACCAATTAACATACTTTACTTTCTTTTATAAAATATAATTTCCTTCTGTGTCTAGAGCAACAAAGGGTTTACCACATGCATTGCCTGCATGAAGCTGTCAATGAGTATGGCCCTGGAGAGCAAATTCTCTGCTAACTATAGCCAATAGGAAACCATTCATTTTGTCACTCCATGTTATCAGTGTGCAGCATCCATCAGGCTGGGACCTTAGACCCTACTGGACATAAGTGATAACTACAGCTTCAAAAATCTGATCATTGCTTAGAGTGGATCAGTGGAGAAGAGCATTTTGCAAGCACAGTTTAAGATCATGTGGCTCTGTGAATTCTGCATGCTCAGTGTACCTAACCTGAAGCCCACTGAAGTCAATCAGAGCCTTACTGTTGACTTAATGGGCTTTGGATCAGACCCAATGTCTATAAATGTGCAGTTTGAATTCCAAAAATATGTAGAAAATTGGAGTTTACTACTGTTTGTTGTAATGATGAATAGGCTGATTCAGAGAATTATATGTACTATGTATTGATTCTGCATAAAAATTGGTGAGGTTAACAGTTAAACAAGGAAAGAGATTCCTTTTTTGAAGGACTTGTAGATATATTAGTCCTGTAAAAATAATCTACTGCAGACGCAGGCCTGATTTTGTTCTTATTGACACACCATTTTACCACACCATAACTTTGTTGACTCTGCAATTACACCAGATCAGAATCTGGCCTAATTATTTAATCACTCAGATTTGTTTTAATAAAAGATACAGAATGTCACCCACAAGAGCAAAAACCAACAACAACAATGACAAAAACCTGCAGCAGACAACATGCAAATAATTCAAATGCAGCTTCTATAGCTAGTGAGTGGATATAGACTCTTATGTATGGCTAGAAATACTTGCCTAGCTCTGAGCTTTCCTTTCAGAATTAGAACTGATTGAATAAGGAGCTATTTTCAAACAAGTAATTTTTGGAACATTATTGGAACTTAGAGAGAGCTCTTTCTGAGGAGCCTGTGGTAGAAGCTTTCCATCAAGCAAAGCTGATGGCTTGTTATGTTTCAGCTAGTATAACAGCTGTCTTTTTCGGTACAAAGGGGCAATTAGAAATCATTTGTAATAAAAGCCTCTTTTTCTTCTGTTACAAGAGCCTTTGTCTTTTGCTGACCCTTTTGAAAGTTGCAGTTTTGCAAAAAAACCTTGAGAGAAGGAGGCTTTCTTGTCTTTAATCTAAGGGCAGAGTAAAAGCCTAAGTAACTGTCTATGGTACCACTTTAATCAACTTAATGCAGCCTGCTAGAATACAGGCTTTGGGGGAGTACAAAGAGATACTCAGATGTAAGCCCATGAGTGGATACTTTCACTGGGCATTCGCCTAAAAACAACTATATGAGATAAGAGATCTGGTCCAAGAGGAGTCAATGACATGGTAGACAGTAGCTTGATAGAGGCTGGAAATGATGCTGTTCTGTTGTGTCAGGAGAGGTGTAGTGGCAAAAGCCAGCTGGTCCCTCTATGTAGCATAATTTCCTTTATAAGGTGCTTGTGAAAAAGAAGTACACTGTGTTGGACCTTTGTTTAGTTCAAAGGTTTTTACCTCTTTATTCTAAAGCCCCATTGTGAATTCACGGGGCTTAAAATATGTATCACAGTCCCTTTCATTTTATCCTTTTCAGAGAAATCAAAGGTAAAAAAAAAAGTTTGTTCCCCCCCCCCCTCCAATGAGCCTCGTCTGTTTGAAATGGTCTGGTGTTTGTATATCAGTCTCCCAATATTGCTCTTTCAATAGAATCTTTGTGATTTTTTTTTCTGTAAGAATTTGGTAGACAGACATTTTTTTTAAAAAGGGGTTTCAAGTAACTTCCAGGTAAATAAAATGCACTTTTACATTCCTCTCCCCAAAACCTCCGATTTCAAAAAAGAAACTTTGAAACATGTTTTAACGGGAGTGTCCTATAAAACAAACCCCACTTTTTACTAACAGTAAAGTTTGTGGACATTTTATATGACATTTCTTTAGTGGCTGCAATCCTCTACCTTGATTTTTATGAGCATGTATTGACATTTTCTTCAATAAAACTTCTGGGTAAAACATTCATGTTTAAATGTTATTGTATCTTACACTTGGATTTCCAGTCTCTTTGTCTATGCAGAAGGAGCTGCAAATAAGACAGAATGTATAACAGGAATACAGGACTTAGCACCTCAGATGATAAATATGGTAGCATAGGTACACTACTCCAGTGATATGCAAAATAATCTTGTGATGAGTGTTACTAATTGTTCCTGAACACATGATTTGTTACCGGGGGCATATCTTTCACAGGGAAAAAGTGAACTGCTTACTTTCTGTACTTGCTGTGCGCTATATACTCTCAGATGATATATGATATGTAGTTTAAATTCTATCTTTTACCCACTCGATAAATGTAAACCACAATCTGTGATTGACAGTTTTTATGAAAAAAGTGAAATGATCTGTTTTTACAGTGAAGACAGAATAATCTGTTAACAGAGCAAAAATATTGGTGACACAACAGTGTTTCCAAAAGAAATATTTCATGCATCATCCTGAGATGTGAATCAAAACAATCATGACAGGTGAATGAAAAGAAGAAAATTAAGATATAGCTACAAACAAAAGCAGCATTAATAATTCAGGTAAATAAACTTCGGTATACAAAAAGAGAGCCTGCTGTCAAGGTGATGGAGAATGTTTCCTCAAGTACAGCACATTTAGGCAACAGAAAAATGCATAGCGGTTCAATGCTTTACATTTCCACAAGGGCTTTTTTTATATTTCTAATTTCACTCTCCTTGTTACATTTTTCTAGTTAGGTTATGGATCACAGTAAATAATGTTAAGTCTTGTTAAATGAGTGTGATTTTCAGTAAGGTAAACTTCATTACAGCTTTTTAAGACACTAACAGCAGGTATACTGTAAACTAAATGTATCTCTCTCTTCTTCTTTAATACCCTGCAATTTATTTATTTTCAGCTTTAATTGGCTCACAACCACCACTTTCTTAATCGAGCTATTTTAACTCATCTGGCTCCATACCTTGGAAGGGACTCAGATCTACCCTCTACTGGTATCTTTTAGCAACATTGAAATAGTCATTACAATATATATTTTTAATTTGCAGTGCAGTTGGGCCCCAGACCAAATCTCCAGATCGAAACCGTGTCTCCAACTTTGCTGGGGCTGTAAGTGTTCAAAATATGATCCTCTATGTGGATCTGATTTCTACAAATGGCTCTTATCTTTGTAAAGGGATGTAACTGTAACCCTTCTGCCAGGCCAAGTTGATAGCAGCAAGGGCCGGGTTCAGTACACAGGGGTTCCCTCTCATCAAAGCAAATGCAAAACTGGCTCTAGCTCCCACCCAGTGACCTGGGAAAATCTTGCACACCCCCTGGGCGCCTCAAAGAGGCAATACTTCCCCTTTTGCAAGCACAGAGTCTCGGTGTAGCAGAGAATCTTTAATAACATGAGGTAAACGACATCAGCATTAAATTGGGGAAACACCACAACTAGTGTTCATTAACCAAACCATGAGCAAAGACCCACCCCAGCAAATTGGGCCACATCCTTTCCCTCGGGTTCTTGAGTCCCAGAACCCAAACGTCTCTTGAGTCCAGCAATCCACAAATCACCCAAAGTCCAAAAAGTCCAGCCCCAGAGTTCAAAAGTTCATCTGCAGAGTGTTACTCCCCAGTCTGGCTAAAAATGTGCCTGTGTGTGGGGGGAAAGAGGTAAGGGGTACCTTATGTGACCTGAAGCCGACTGCCCCACAGGGCTCCGCTCCGCTCTCTCACGAACGGCTCCGCTCTGCACAGCTCAGCTCAGCTCAGCTCAGCTCACCGTCTTACGAACGCTCCGCTCTGCCGTCTCACGAACGGCTCCACTCTGCACAGCTCTCCTCGCCGTCTCACGAACGCTCCGTCAGCCTATCCGCGAACAGCACCACTGCACTCTAGGTCTTCCGGCTCCCCACTACTTGACAAAGCCCTTTCACATCTCTCATCCCACCGTGGCTCAAATGGTTCAAAGGGGCCATAGTGTCTCTGCACAGAAGGCTTTGGGGACCTCCCCTTATTCTTGGTCTTAGATTTGTTCTTGCTGGACTGATGTCCCCTGGTAAGATCATTCAGAGGCTTTACAATCGTAGGCATAGTTTTTCATAAACCTGCAGTAGTAGCCACTAAATCCAAGAAAGGTCTTGAGTTCTCTGTAGTTACTTGGACGTGGCCATGTACTGAGTGCTTCTATTTTATCAGGATCAATACTCACACCCTCTTGGGACACGATGTGACCCACATACTTCACTGAGGTTCTGCAGAACTGGCATTTGTCAACTGAAAGCTTCAGACCATAATCCTCCAACCTATCAAGCACTTTAAGAAGTCTTTCTTCATGCTCCTCTAAGGTTCTTCCAAACACAATCAGGTCATCCAAATAAACTAACACTTGTAGTAAATTCATGTCTCCCACAACTTTCTCCATAAGACGTTGAAAGGTGGCAGGTGCTCCAGAAATCCCTTGGGGCATGCGTTCGAACTGATAAAACCCTAATGGGCAGATGAAGGCTGTCTTCTCCTTATCTTCTTCTCCCAGAGGGATCTGGTAGTATCCACTTCGAAGATCCAACACAGAGAACCACTGGCTTCCCAGCAAACAGTCTAAGGCATCTTGCACTCGAGGCATAGTGTACTGGTCGACCACAGTATGGCTGTTTAGGGTGCGGTAGTCAATACACATCCGGATTTTCCCATTCTTTTTACGAATTACCACAATGGGTGAGGCGTATGGGCTGCGGGACTCTGTAATGATGCCATTCACAGCCAGCTCCTGAAGATGATGTCGCACATCTTCCATCTCAGAGAGAGCAATCTTCCTAGATCTCTCCCTGAAAGGTCGAGAGTCATGTAGTCTGATATTGTGTTCTACTCCTTTTGCACATCCCACATCCCACTCATGAAGTAAGAACACCTTGGATCTTTCACAAAGTTTCTTCCTCAGGCGATCTTTCCACTCCTCGGACACTGGTGAATCTCCAAAGTCAAACTTTGCTGGGTCTATCGTCGGAACTTGAGTTTCACACTGGGGTTTTACAATTGACTCGGGCTCAAAGAGGCCTGCTATCTTTTGTCCTTGCTTCACAAAAATATCATGACTCTTTTCATTAGCAATCAGTATAGTGACCTCTTCCTGGGCTTCAGCAGGTAGGGTTATGACTCCACTAAGAACCAGCACTCCTTCAGGGATCCCTCCCTCGGTCGGCTGCTCTACCACCGCTAATGTTCTCTTACTGCCTTTCAGGCAGGTACTCATGTCAATCACCTCCTTTTCTGTCATTACAGGCACCACTAAGGGGACCAGGCCTGCGTACCTCAATGCTCCCACCGGCAAATCAGGCATCACTCTTTTTGCGTCCTCAATTTTTCTGTAGGCTGTGGCACAATGTGTGTGTATCACCAAGGTGTTCAGGTATTGGTCCCCTGCTCGCTGTCTGCAGTAATCTGCAAGTACTTTAAAGAGGATGGAGTTGGTCCCTATTAGCACGGACACATCAGAGACACCTTTAGGGTCAGGGCATATTAAAGCTGCAGTGTCCACCTCCTGTCTTACCCCAGCGATCTCTTCTGGGAATTCCAGGTGTACAATGACATACACCTGATATGGGTATTCATCCATGCTGAGGCCACACAGGCCAAGCCCTGTCAAGGGCTGTATAGGCAGATGCGTAAGCATCTGCTGGTAGAAAGACTGGAATATGATAGTCACTTGGGATCCCGTGTCAAGCACTGCTCTACATTCTGTCCCTTCAACCTTTACAGTGACCTCTGCTCGAGGTCCTATCAATCCTAGTGGGATTTGGGTGGCATGGTTCTTCGCAGGGGAGCCTCCAAACCCTGCAGGCCTAGGCGGCTCCCTTCCCAGGCCTTGGGGCCGTTTCCCGACTTTCCCCAGGTGGTCCTCAGCTTTTGGTATACTAGCGGGGGATTCTCTGCATTCTGACACCTGGCAGCAATGTGCCCACCCTGGCCACACCGGTAGCAGAAGAAGGATTGCCCTTTCCCTTGTTGCCGGGGTGGGGCAGAGGTTCTAAATGTAGTCTTCTGGACCGTGGTAACGGGGGTTCATTGTACCCTGAAGTCTTTGCTGAATCGATGGTATTCTCTAGTTCAGCCACTTTCTGTGTCAGGACCTGCACTCGTTGGGTAAGTTCCTCTTGAGGATTCACCATCAGCGCCTTGGGCATTCGTATGGATGTTGTGGCAGTTGCCTGGTGTGGCTGAACTTCCCAAACCTCACCAGCTGCCTGCCTCTCTTCCTCCTCTCGGACCTCTTTTATCAGCCGAGAGTAACCCGGTGGATTGTCTTGGCGCTCCTTTAATCGAAGGTGGAGAAGGATTGGGTTCTGATATTGAATTCCCCTCACAATCTGAGCCAATCTAGTCCGGTCCATTTGCTCAACCGCTACTGCTCCCCTCATGATGGCTCTCTGTAATAATTTCTCCAACCTCTGGACATAGGCAGAAACTTTCTCTCCCTTTTGTTGCCTGGCATTGAGGAACTTGCAATAAACATCCTCTGAGCCCTCGGTTCTCCCAAAGGCATGATCGAGGGCCTCTAGGCAGTCCTTTACCTTGACCCCAGGGTTACTGAGCTTCAGGGTGCGAATCACATCTAGGGCTGGCCCCCTGAGGCACTCTACTAGTCACCTTCTCTTTTCAGCATCAGGTACTGCCCACTCCTGCAGCATTTCAGTGGTGTGTTCCAGCCAGGGTTCAAATGCTTCCTCCCCAGGTATTGGGGTGGGACCCCCAGAAAACAACCTCAGTTTCTGATAGGGGCTTGACTCAGGGTGGGGTGGCACAACCTTCTCTAATGCTTGCCCCAAAGCCTTCACCCACTCATCAGGTGATGGAGCAGCCTCCCGGGGTGGGACTCCTGGGTCAAGGCCCAACAGACCCGGCATATCAGCCAAGGTCTTCCCCTCTTTCCCCAAAAAGGCCGACATTTTCTTTAAAAACTCCACTTCAGAGGCAGGGGCTGGTGAGGGCTGGCTCCCAGTAGTTATTACCTTCCACTCACCATCTTCCACTGCTATCGTGCCTGGAACCTGTAGAGGGTCCACAGCTGACGACAGCTCACACAGTACAGCAAAATCTCCATCCTCCCTCACAAACATGCGCCCACGCATTTTACACTTACTCAGGTACTCAGTGGATGCCCTTAAGGCAGGCTCTATTGAGCCTTCATCGAACGCCTCCGGCACCCCGGTCACCAGGAGACAGTTCCTAGGGTTAATATTCATCCCCCTGCACCAATAACAGAGACACTGGGGATCCCACAACAGCCAAAGTGACCATTTGGGCAGCTATGGCCTCATTCTAGACGGGGCGGGTGTGCCTATGCAAATGAGCTCGGCCCCTGAAGTTCTTTTCCACAACTTGCCACACCTCACCACCAGATGTCAGGGTGGAGCTCATCCTGACTCTGCTTACATAACCAAAACCTGGATCTGAACATTCTCAGACTTTGAGATGTTTGAAATCTGAGACAAGTTCTGAGTTTTGTGGCCTGGGCTCATCTGTAAATTGCAGTGATGGGTGGATGTGAATGTAAAGGAATTATTCACTGAAGATGCAGTTTTTGGTAGTGTAGATCTAAAAAGTTGTTCCATAGAAATATTGAGTTCTAAAGAGAGTCATTTGAAAGGAACATTGTTCCAAAGAAGAACATAATCAAGAAGCAAAGGAGGTGCCATAAGCAGGAAAAATTATTGGTTCATCTATTCTGGTAACCCTATCTCTGATAGTGGTTTAAACCTGCCATTTCAGAGAAAGTTGACTCATACCTCCCCACTATCCATAATACACAATTCACAGCAAAGCTATAAACCATCTCCCAAAATGCTTTACAGCATTAAATAATGGAGATACAGAATTAAAATAACCAATAGAAGAGGAATTAAGAGGTACGGGCACAGGAGAACTGGTGTGTTTTCAACTGAGAATTGAAATCTCAAGAATCACTATAGGGGAGAGATACAGGAAAGCTGTTTCATGTGGTGAAGCTTTGGGAAAAGAGGACAATTGAAACCACAGTAGTAAGATTGTATAAATGGCAGAGAAGAGGCTAGAGCTTTTAGAGTGGATAACACAGGGACAAGAGTGGATGGACAAGGAGTGTGCAAGAGGCTGGAGCAAACCAATGGAAGATTATTAAGACAAAATAAATTTTGAACTGGATTGTGAAGTGGATGGAGGAGCCAACTGAGTTGTTTGTGGACGAGGCGATGTACTCATCCTTGACAAGGTAGGGAGCTGCATGCTGGACTGGCTGGAGTCTGGAAGGCTTTGGAGAAGGGAGTGACAAAAGTCAAGATGACAGGAGATGAAGGCATGGATGAGGATGATAGCAAAGGCAGAGTCGAGGCACTGGTATACGCAAGTCATACAGCTGGGGTCATGATATGCTGGTTTGAAGATACAGAAGATGCCAGAGGAGAAGTGTCAAGGATGATGCCAAGGCAATAGACGGCTGTTGTAGATGTAGTGTAGTAGATGTGAGTTGAGACAGGAGATGGGGAGGATGGCAGAGTCAGAGACAGTGCTTAGAGTGCTATGTAGGTTCTCCTATACCATGGTATCAAAGATCAGGAAGGCTGTGTATTTTAAAGTGCTGCATCACTGCCCCTAGCAGCTGGCTTATATTAAAATCAAACCTTTACTGCTCTTGCTAGCTAAAGGAGAATCTCCTGTGGCTGAAGGAAGTGAGGCTGAATTCTGTCCACACTGCTGCATATGTGCAGTATCAATGGTATCTTTATGTACGCAGCAGACACAATCATGGCATGCTAAATACACAGCAGCCCAACTTGTTCAGAGGAAAGTCTGGCCCGATCTCCAAAGTCAAGAAGAAAGCAAAACAATGTGGACCCCTTGTTTGCCCCTTCTCCCCCACAGAGGCTACACAGTTCATTCAAAGAGGGGATTACCAACAGGTTCCATGCGCGAGTCTATTTTCCTTTGCTACACCCTTTAGTTGCAGGGTGGGAAATCTCCTATTCCCATCCCTGGAGAGAGATCTTTGGAGTACTCATTCATGAAAGGTGGGGGCTTTCATTACCCATTGTTGCTGAGAGGTGGGCCCAGCAACTGAAGGGGATGTGCCACAACTAAGAGTTGATTCTTTAACAGAAGTTGGGGCTTACTCCCATATATTGTCATGTGGGCTGTACATTCATTCTAGCTGCATCCTCCTCTTCTCCATGGCTGAGTCTGTTGCAACACTGTTTGGCACACACAGCCTCTTTACATTTTCTTCCCCAGCTCACTGACAATAAACCAAGAAAGCACATCTGACTCTGGGAACAAAATTGCCATGTAACACGGCAATCAGGCTTGGCGGAGTCTGTCTCTCCAATCTGGAAAAGCTTGGGTAACAGTGAAAGGCTGAGATTGCCTTTACATTCATGCTTCTGAGAGACATGTTCTCTTTTCAAATAGGGTGCAGCCTCAGTAGCTGCATAACCTGGGAGGTTTGCAGAACCAAGTTACTCAGGGCCAGCATCAATTGAGGAAAAAGTTGGGTTGCAGACACCTGCTAAAAAGGCCACAAAAAGGGGGTACAAATGTCCTGCTCCTGAGCTTCTGAATGCCTCTGGAGACTATAAGAACAGCCATGCTGGTTTAGACCAATGGTTCATCTAGCCCAGTGTCCTGTTTTACAACAGTGGCCGGTGCCAGAGTCTTCGTAGGGAATAAAGAGAACAGGGCAATAACTGGGTGATCCATTCCCTATTGTCCACTCCCAGCTTCTGGCAGTTGGAGGTTTAGGGACACCGAGAGCATGGCATTGCAGCCCTGACCATCTTGATTAATAGCCACTGATGGACCTAACCTCCATGAGCTTATTTAATTCTTTTTTGAACCCGCTTATAAAACATCGCCTGGCAATGAGTTTCACAGGTTGACTGTGCAATGTATGAAGAAGTACTTCCTTATGTTTGTTTTAACTGGCTGCCTATTTAATGTCATCTGGTAACCCCTGGTTCTTGTATTAAGTGAAGGGGTAAATAACACTTACTGTCTGTACACCAGTCATGGTGTATTGACCTCTTTCATATTTCCCCAAGTTCTCTCTTTCTAAGCTGACCAGTCCCAGTCTTTTTAATTTCTCCTCATATGGAAGTTGTTCCGTATCCCGAATCACTTGTCTTGCCCTTCTCTGTACTTTTTCCAATTCGAATGTCTCTTTAGAGATGGTGCAATCAGAAGCACACAGTATTCAAGGTGGGGACATACCATGGATTTACATAGTGGCATTATTATATTTACTGTCTTGTTATCTATCTCTTTCCTAATGGTTCCTAATATTCTTTTAGCTTTTTAACTCCCACTGCACATTGAGCGGATGTTTTTAAAGAACTATCCACAACCTCTTTCTTGAGTGATAACAACTCATTTAGATCTCATCATTTTGTGTATGGAGTTGGGATTATGTTTTCCAGTATGCATTACTTTGCATTTATCAACAAGTAATTTTCATCTGCCATTTGTTGGCAGTTACGCAGTTTTGTGAGATCTGGTTATAACTCTTTACAGTCTGCTTTGGACTTAACTATGTTGAGTAATTTTGTATGGCAAACTTTTCCACTTCAGTTTACCCACTTTCCCAGATCATTTATGAATATGTTTAACAGCACTGGTCCCAGTACAGATCCTCAGGGGCCTCTGCTATTTACCTCTGTCCACTGTGAATAAGGAATAAGGACCACTTATTCCTACCCTTTTGTTTCTTATCTTTCAACCAGATACTGATCCATGTGAGGACCTTCCCTCTTATCCCACGACTGCTTACTTTGCTTAAGAGCCTTTGGTGTGGGTCCTTGTCAAAGGCCTTCTGAAAGTCCAAGTGCACTATACTAACTGGATCACCCTTGTCCACATGCTCGTTGACCCATTCAAAGAATTCTAACAGATTGATGAGGCATGATTTCCCATGGAGAAAGACCCCAGACTATGCAGATTTTCTCCACTACAAATTCATTCTTCTCTGTGTCATGTTCCTGGCTAAACAGCAGTACTTCTCCACTCTCATTGTCTCCCATATTAACAGGCCCAGCTGCTTATTTTCAGCCTTTGACTGCGTTACAAAACCTGCCTTCCTTCTGTGACTTCCTCCTTTTCCAAGTTGGATCCCGCCAATTTCCTCAGAGAGAACCACATGAACCACAGTGATCTACGTTTACCCTTGCTCCCTTGTCTTCTTCCCCAACACCTTCTGCTCGCGCTCTCTCTCTCTCCTGTCAGGAAGATTTATCACTTTAACTCCTTTAACTTCTCAGCTGTCCCAGTGGCTCCACCCCTCCCATTTTCTTGCTCTCATTCTCACCTCCTGCCTCATCCTTCTCCTCATTCTCCCACTCTCTTCTGGTTCCTTCCCTTACTATAGTAGCATGCTCTTTCCTCTCATCCTCAAAAGCATTCCATCTCCGTCTGCCTCCAACTACTGTCCTAGCTCCCGTCTGCCCTTCACATGTAACTAATTGAATATATCCTCTACAGCAGCTGCCTTGGATTTCTCACCTCCAGCTTCATGTGAATACCCCTCTAATTTTGTCTTCTTTTCTCTCCACTGAACTGACACTGCATTCACCAAGATCTCTGATAACCTATTTCTGGACAAAGAAACACAGGTCCATCTATCCCAGTATAATCCATCCCTCTTGACTCTTCCAATTTTTGACACTGTCAGTCATACACTCCGTAGGCTTTTGCAACTATTCCCTCTCCTGGTTCTCCTCCTACTTCTCAGATCACTGCTACAATATCTCCTTCAGTATGTCCTCCTCTCCCCTGTGCCACTGTCTGCAGCTAGAGAATGAGTTTGTAGTGGAGGAAATTTACATGGTGATGGACAAAATTGAATTCCTCATCTTTATTTCCAAACCTTCTTTGAACTTTCCCCTTTCTTTATCCACCTTTGAAAACATCACCATGCAACTGTCACTCAGGGCCATAGCATGGACATCAGATTTGATTTTTAACTTCTCTTTAGGCCTGCACATCCAGACTGTGCCCACATCTTGTTGCAGCAGAAGAATTTATTCTTCTAAGATCTGGTCTTTTTTCCCCAGCCGCTCAATGAAAGCTGTTATCCATATCCATCTTGATTACTGTAACCTCCTTGAAGACACTGGGATTGCAGAAGTGTAATTGAAGGCAGAATTTGGCTAGTATAAACTTTATTACTGGAGACATTGCATGAGTTGAACTGACTTCATTTGACACTCAGGTTGTAAGGGACCAGGGCATAGGTGTCCTGACCTAGTGGTCACAGTTGGGTTGGAATCCACACATCAGGGATGGTACTCAGTAAGCAGGGGTCAGAGCAATTGCTAGAGCTGGGCTCAATAAGCAAGAGTCGGGGTCAAAGTCAGACCAGGGTCAGAGACCAGAGGTAGTACCAGGCTTGAGTCATGGTCAGTCAGGCTGGGATCAGAGGCTGGACATCAGGAGATAAGATGAGTTAAGGTGAGGCCAGATCTAGTGTCACAGCAGGCCCAAAGTCTATGCTGTTGCCCATACAACTTCCTGGGGCACTCACCAGGGTTAAACTGGGTTGGCCAATCAGAGGGCCGCAGGGTACTGTCATTCTGGGTCCCTTGAGCGGTACTTCCTGTGGTGCCTATTCTCTCCCTGGCTGTAGCTCTGTCTGGCCTCCCATTGGCATTGTGGGAATATCAGTAGTCCCATACTCTGCAGACCTGGGTTCTGTTCCCTGCATCCTTACACAGGTTGAGTTTGCAGGGCTGTCTGTCTACTTTTACTTGTAAACAAAGTGAATTTGATTTGAAGATTATTGAGACACAATCAATGCAGAATCTTACAATGTCATTTCCCACTTCTGAGACTAGAAGCAAACGTTAAAGGAAACATCTGTGCAGGATACTCCAGCAAACACAGTAAATACTGGACTCAATCGTGCAAACATCTACTCGTGAGAGTAATCCTTATCCATGTTACTCTCCTTGGGACAACTGACATGAGTAAGTGTTACTGATGCTTAAATGCAAATTTTGGAAATAATAAAAAGATGGAATACATAATCAGGCATTTTCTGAGAGAAGCCTGGTTTTTACTCGATAGAATTAATGTAATATATAGAATCTGCAACTTGCCTCCTTATCTTAACTTTTAAATCAAATCACCTTGTATAGCTCCCTGGCTGTTCCCTTCGAAACTACACACTGTATGAAACTTAGAAAATCAAGCTGGGATAATTGACTGCTTTACTAACAGCTGTGCCTTTAATTTCATTTAGTGTTTTGTCTTTATATCCTCATTTAAGCCAGCAAGCAGTAAATGCATAGGTTTCTTCAATATTTTCAATGACTGAGTATAGGCTTATGAAATTCATTAAATATTACCACAATAAGAAAAAAAATACAAACCACAAGAGAAAAACAATTTGTACATAAGACTTTAGTGCAAACTAGACTGTTTCAGTGTTTATAAATATTCCTCTGTGGAGAAAAGTGTATGTATTATAATAATAATTATGCATTAGTGCCTCATTAGTAGGGGGTTACATCCGTGCTGTTCCTTTTCCTCTAGTGTATTTTTGGTAAGTTAACATTTTAATAAGTCTTATTTAGTAAATCCAGAAGAATGTGAGTATATGTGCCTGTGTATGGAGATCCTAGAGATTTTTTTTTTTTAAACTGGGCAACAGTGAAATTTGTAGATTCCAATAGGTAAGGTGATGCAAAGAATCTCTATCACGTTTTTTCCTGCACACTCATGGAGGAAAAGAGGTAGAGCTGATTAATCAAAAATATATGTAACAGTGCTGCATAAAAAATACTTTTTCCATAAGGGAGGTTTGGTTATCTTTATTTTGGAGCATCTTCTTCGAATCCATAGCTATCTAATCTCTCTCTCTCTTTCTGTGTACACATACGATAGATAGAAGCAAATATGGCATAGCATATCAATATATCATGCTGTTAAAAACTACTGAATAATTTGGTTTATGAAATTAATGTTTTTTTCCTGATGATGATTTTTAATAACACATAAGCTATTAAGTGCTTGTAAAGAAAAGATACTAATGCTGAATGTCTTTTTAATATGACTTAGCCCCTATGGCTTTCAATGACAGCCAGATAAAGAGAACAGGACATACCATTTCATCTATTTTTCCTCCTTCTTAAACAATAAAAGCTGATTAAGTGGCTTTGCAACTTTGTTCATGGCTAAAGCTTGCACCTGTGTATGGGCCATATTAATCCCTATGCAAGATAATGAAGGAATTTTAGGCCTTTCTTGCTGTGACTCCTGCTACCAGAATTATAATCACATTATATGAGGGAAATTAGCAATAACCTGGGAGGAATAATTCCACTGTGAGTTTTATTCTGTAGTTAATTTCCCTTTTTGCTCTCGAAGTCAAGATTTCAGTTTACAGAGATATTTAACTACCCCTTTATGTTTAAAGAAAACCAATTGACTTTTGAGCAAATCGCCTTTTCATTGCTCAGAAAGACAAAATAGTACATCAAGGAAAATATACTAATTGATGGCTTTCTAAATAAAGCATGAGCATAGAGTTATATTAAATTGGTTGTCTTGTGCTTCAAATTAATCTCTTCATTATGTGACATTGGGCTGACTATTTTGTGTTTCAATCCATCTTTAAGAACAGCATTTGATTAATCATGTTAATGATGACAGTTTTTTAGCTTGTGACAAATGATACATTTATTCAGGCAATGTTTCAGATGATCCATGCTATTGTAAGCAAAAAAAAAAGAAACATCAATTTAGAAGATTAGATTATTATGCTATGGTTCTCACACTCTACAGTTTTTATAACAAATGTGATCAAAAGTGAGGATTCATCCATAAGTAAACTGCATCTGGAACTAATAATATAGGATAATAATCATATATACTGCAGGTGTTTTTCGCCAGCTAATGTTATCCTTAAGAAGTAATTTTGACTGTGTATTCAGTCAAACTGGAATTGATTAGAGTTATAAATAATTATAGCAACCCATATGATTTAAAGTAACGTTGTACTAGAAAATTAAGGCACTTCTATCAATAAATGCATTCCTACAACAAACATAATCTAACTTCTCTTTGCATGTAAACAGAAATTTCCTCCATATTTTATAAAGGAAGAATTTTTGCCATGAAATCTGAATGGTAACAAATAAGGAGCACGCGCTTTCATCTGGGAACCAGTAATTGAAGTAATGTTGAATTATTCTAGTAGACTCTGTGTGATAATCCACATATTCACCGATCCCAAAAGAGACACAAAATATTTCCAGTTTGCGTGACTCCAACAGCAATTAGAGCAACGCAACAGCTGCTTTGTGCTAAGGAATTTTTGTGAATTTGGACTTCTTAATATAAATTGTATGGCACAAAATTATACATGTTGATAGACAACATTTCTGTCACCACTATGAGTAGAAGCAAGTAAAAACTATTTCACTACAAGCATCTCTCTAATCATAATGGAAAGTCTTCCCTTCTGGATGCTGTGCAGAATATTTAGTACAGCTACAATGGTTAGTAAATATGACAAGTTGCTTACAGCATTTTACTAGTTTCCTAAGTAGGTATGACATGGTAAGCTCAGAGACTTATCAAAACTAAGAGACAGACACAAGCTATGAAGCCAGTCTGATAGTCCTTACTCAGTCAACACTCCCCATGGATTTCAGTGGGAGTTTTGATTGAGAAAGAAATGCAGGATTGGGCCCTGGTTTATATTTATAGAGGAGGAGGGAATTATTGAGGGTGAAGTTACTTATGTGTATGTGTGTGTAAGTGTTCACAGGTTTGTGCCCAAATATACCGACATGTTAGGTTTTAGTAGTAGGTGCCTGCTACTTCTTTTCTTTTTGGTTAAAGAGGCTATTGTTTGTTTGAACTTCACAAGTTTCATGTCTAGTGGAAGAAATGCCAGAAAATGTGCTAATGTCTGACAGAGATTAGCAGATGGGCAAAGAGCAGTTCACTCGAGCTCAATTCAGGAAGAACAGAAATGTTTTCAGTTGGAAAAACGAAAATGTTTTAAGGAGCTTGCCAATATGCTAACCTCACAAATGCTGGAGGGCAGCAGACTGTAGATCAAAATAGTGCAAAGCTGGTAGGTCTTGATGGACACACAGATAGTAGGTATTCCTCACTTTCAACTTTGATTGGCCAGGGAAGAATCATAGAATCACAGGGTTGGAAGGGACCTCAGGAGGTCATCTAGTCCAGTCCCTGGCTCAAAGCAGGACCAATCCCCAATTTTTGCCCCAGATCCCTAAATGGCCCCCTCAAGGATTGAACTCACAACCCTGGATTTAGCAGGCCAATGCTCAAACCACTGAGCTATCCCTCCTCACTTTGGTCCCAAGCCAGCCATGGTGGGCCTTCTTCTACATAGGGGTACACAAGACCACAATAAACCAGGTGAAATTGTTGCAGCATGCAGCAGTGTGCCTCAGAAGTCACAGTGGATCATGTGAACACCCAATCTTTGTGCTTGATGTAATTCATTGCCCCCCCTTCCAAATAGAAAATCATAGTCCTTGGTTCTAATCTGCAAAGCCCTTAATGGGATCTCAGACTCTGACCCTACCTAACTACTTCCCCCAAGCTTCCTATATGTTCCCCTTCCTAGGGTCGGTGGCGTAGGGGAATGAGTATCTTAGGCTCTTCTGCTGGACCTCATTCCATTGCTCCCAGGGAAGAGAAATTGTTTCCCCAGCTCTCCCATTTCACTTTTCCTTACTCTCCAAAGACAGCTCCCAAGCAGTTCCTCCACTGCTCCTTTCCTCACTGCCTCTATGGACAGGAGTGAAGATCACTCTGTTTGGGCTCTGTGAAGATGGGCTTGGCATAGTCCTCTCTCCCCATCCACAATGGGACAGCAGCACCTACACATAGAGGTAGCCAGCTAAATCAATAACCCCTGAATTTGGTTGCATTTTTATATGTGGTTTCTAAAGTGTTGGTCGTGGTGGTCGGAGGTGGTATGGGGTGGGAAGAGGAAGGGTTGTTAGTTTGGATGCAGCTTTTTAAAATCGTGCTGCTGGATTTCTTTACAGATTTATAAGTAATTTAAAAATATAATATTGGTGCTGGGTTTTATTGTCTTGCAAAATGGGATGGAATAACAGTTTTTTTTAAAAAAAAGGGGGGTAGACTGCAGGGGAGAAAATGGGGGCCAAA